>NC_056581.1:8301106-8601106 GCF_018340385.1 Cyprinus carpio | reverse complement strand
ATGTGGGCAAGGCAGTGTTTTGTATGATGCTACTACCTCTTTTGAACTTGTTTCAGAGCTGCTTCCAAGGCACTATTGTGTAATATCTAGAACAAATTCAGGTGAATTTTAGAGTTAGAGAATTAAAAGTTAATCACTACATTATGTATTTCTTGGAAGAGACTGAATCATAAGTTGAAACATTCCACTTGCACTACTATTCAAAAAATTAAGTTTGCTAAGTTTTTTTATGCTCACTAAGACTGCAATTATTTGAGCAAAAATACTACAATTTATCTTACAATTTAAAATAACTTTCCTATTTCCTAATCAGATAATGGCAAAGCTAACTTTTCAGCTGTCATTACTCTAGGCTTCTGTGTCACATGATCCTTCAGAATGCTTAATAGTTTCATGGAAACTGTGAGGAATAGAAAGTTCAAATGAACAGCTTTAAAAAAAAAAAAAAAAAAAGAAATCAGTTGAAATATAAATGAAATTAAAAGTGTCTTTACTTTCGCTTTTGATCAAATTAATGTGTCTTTACTGAATAAAAGTGTAAATTTCTTTGAAAAAAAAAAATATTTTGAGAGGTTGTGTACATTATGCATGAACTACCTTGAATCACTCTCATTCACTTTCCTTTGATGCCAGATTTCATGCTCTGGATTGTGGGTTATCATTGGCAGTGAACGATGCTCAGATTTTCAAAATTGACCAGATGGATGCATCTCAGTTGACAGGATGTTATGAAATCATTCTATTTGCTCTTGCCTCCATGGCCTCTCACCTCCGGATACTGTCTGACAAGGGAGACTGATAGAGAGAGAAATACAAATACAAGCATGAAGTGTCTCTTATTCCAAACAGCCCAGAAGAGCTTTAACATACTGTATTCCTTGCGTAATAGTCAGATGTTGAATACATTTTTGCAACAGATGGTTTTCTGTCTTAACCACATACCTGCCTGTGCTTGCATTTTTCTTGTTGATCCAAATAGATAACTGATTCCCATCTGAGGTAAAAGCTGATGTTCATATAGCTGCTATTGAGCAGTTATCAATCAATACATCATTCAATAAATAATAAACAACTTCCTCTGCCATCTCTGGACCATTCCGCCACTCTGTTGAGATGCTAATAGGTTTCACTGTCGCTCTTAGGTATCCCTCAGGAAGACCTGCAAGATGAAAATTTGCTGTTCAACATCCTCTGTTCTTCAAATAAACTGCTTCATTTAAGAACAGAGAATGTAAAATTGGGCCTGCCTATAAATCTTTGGTTGTTTTTAATGTTTTATGTATTGCCATTATGATAAATGTGTCTTATTTGCCTCCGCAATCAGTTTGAGACTCTAACATAGATTTAAGGGGTTTAAATTGTTCTCTGTTGAGTTAAGAGTGACTGCATCCTTAAATAATTGAAAATGTGAAATTAACCTGGTAGACATGAATAGATAAGAGGTGGCCGCGTAAGTCTTTGGAATTATTGGATTTCTGTTTAGTGTCTTCCTGTTTTTCTTATTCTTTCTCTTTATCTCGATTTGCTGTTTGGTCTTCGAGCAGTGATTTTTGTAAGCAGTATGTGTTGTCCAACCGTACCCTTTTGAACTTGAGGATACAGCAGATAAGAATCGATGCTCATGTTTCATGCAACATTGTGTCTGTCTGGATTTGTCCACTGGGACTGTGAAGAACAAGTTTGGATCCATTGGCTTTGTTTGGAATTGAATACAAGCTAACTACATACTGAATACTGAGCAGTATACACATATTACTGCCGAGTGTTTAATAGTAAGTGAAACATTAGAAAATTATACATGGATATTGTAATACAACACAGTGGATATTTAATTGGAAATGGTTATCAGTCCTACATTAAAATGACCTTAAATACTGATAATTCAAAATTTTAATACTTGCCATTTATCAGTTGTCAGCCATAAAAATAAATAAATAAATAAAGTGTGTGTGTGTATATATATATATGTATGTGTGTCTGTGTGTGTGTGTGTGTGTGTGTGTGTTCATCAGCGCAGTAATTTTCTTGGTTTTGAAAGTTTTAGACGTGGCAAGCAAGTGACGATTCTGACTCATTTGTCTTTGGTGATGTTTACTTGTTTTAATGACTCACTTTGTTATATTTCACTAGGTTGACTCATAAAAGCTGTGCTCTCTGTGACAGAAAACAAACTGTCACTTGACCACAGTTTCAGTTCCAGCCTTTTCACTTAGTTTAGCTAAGTGAATATTCCTTTAGCTTAGTTTAACTCCTTTAAAACAAGATACAGCATTCAAGCAGCTTATTGTAGTTTTACTAGTTCTACAATAGCCTAAACTCAGTAAGTGAAATCTAAATTTGCATGTCATCAAAATGTCATCTTTTTTCAGTCAATGTATATAAATTCCCAAGCTCATTTCCAGAGCTTTGAAGTCTTGCATTGCTGGAGTCCCCTCAACCATTCACGGATTCTCTCCAGAAATCCTGATGCATGTGAGGTGGTTTCCAGGCCAACGGAGGGCGAGTGTGTTGGCGTGTATTGTGATGCACCCATGCGTGAGTAAGCAGAGGCCTTCGCTGCATCTCCATGATCTCTTGATGAGCTTCTCAATCTCTGGGCCCCCATTTACAGCTCACATGGCCGTCTGCTGTCATTTACCAAGCTCTTTGGCATCAGCCCGAGGCCACGCTGACATTTGTCAGGGTTTGTGGAAGAGGGGCCTAATTAAGAATCGTAACATACATTTTGAATTCCATAAGTTCATGGCTGGTGACTGGCACTCAGTGGGTGGAGATGCTATAGTTGAGGGTCTTACCATGGCACATGTTAAAATCAAGCCCTCTCTTTCAACAGCTTTCTGCTTCAACAGAGTCGGTTGTCTTTGAAGAAGGATGTAGGGAGGCCAGAACAGAAGAGTATCCTGGTGATGATCTGGAATGTAATGTTGTTGCGCACTCATGCAAATGTTTCATTACATTGGGGCTTATCAAATGGTGCAATATCACACACTAACAATGTGAATCTGTGCACTTGCACGTGTAAAGATTTATGATGTGGTTTTGACTTGAAATTTTTGCTTTTACATGTTGTGAAAGGTTAAGCCCCAAAGAGATGGATATAATAGTTTTGTTTAAACCACATTCCATATTGCAGTCAAATATTTTAAGCATGTCTTGTGAGTTTTCTACATCAAACCTTTTTGTCATTTGGACTTGAAGTGGTGTTTCAAAGCGGAGATTCCTTAAAAGCAGGATCCAAAGCTCATTTAGGTGGCTCATTAGATCCCTTCTGCATGTTCATTTATGGGGCTGCTTCATCTGTGAGAGCCCTAACAGCATGTAAAGGCAGGCCAAGGTCGTACACAGAGAAAGAGAAAAAACAATAGACTGGAATTTGCAGTATAATCATTATGAATGTGAGTCATGGCAGGATATAACATGATCAAATACTTGAAGTAACACATCATCAATATTTAAAATAGATTGAAAATGTTCCTTTTCTCTTTTATACAGAGAATTCACTGCATTAGGGAAACTCAAGTGGCATCTGAAAACAAATATTGCTAGAACTATTTTTTAAGAGCACTCTTTAAGAGCAATGTATTTTATTTATTTATTTATTTATTTGTCCCATGGTAATTGTTATCTAATATATTCCACTTTAATATTTGATTGGTACTTACCTTAAATGGATAGTTCAACCAAAAATGAAAATTCTGTCCTCATTTACTCACCTTCATGTCCTTCAAAACTCATACGACTTTGGTTAATATTCAAAACACAAATTAAGATATTTTTAATGAAACCTTATTGGTTTCTGTTCCTAAAGTCTAGGTTAACAAAAAAGTCTAGTCTTGTGAAAGTCCAGGTAAACAAAACTAAGTATTTAGAAGATTCAAAAAGATCACAAAGGCACCCTAAATGCGGTTTAATCAAAGTCTTGTGTGAAGATTTAATTTAGGATTTTATTCATACATATACATGGAACGCGCATACTCACTCAGCATATAAATGTATTTAAAAGATTCTCTCTTCAGTTGGTGTTATGGATGGCACGTTCTTTAAACACACACACACACACACACACACACACACACAAAAAAAAATAAACTATGTAGCACATCTCCTATTAGTTGTTCATTTGGTGTTTAAAGTCCCGTTTGACACATTTCCTTACATTTGCCACTCCAAAATTCCCCTTTTGCTTTAGGTAACGCTGTTCCTTCCTCTAAATTTCTCATTTGTGTCAACACCTGACATCAATGTCACATGAAATCAGGGAAAGTCAAATCCACTTAAAAACAACACGGAGCTGCTTTCTATCAATAAATCAGATGGTAAATGTGCCTTTGAAAGCAGAGAGAAAGGAAGTGGTTCATACGAGGATGGGTAAATCCACATCCTCCCTGCTGGTTCGGCGGTAAAGAGCAGATTCATGTTGATAACAAGAGTAATTGGATTATTTTCCTTTTTCACATCTCCTCTCATTCTGCCAACAGAACATCTTCCTGCTGATCGGAAGAGCCTACAGGCCCCGCTCCATGATTCACTAACTTAAATGTTTCTGGATTTCTCTCCCTCTCTCTCTTCTCTTCATTTAAGAGATCATGATGTGACATATCAGTCTTCCTTGTTCACACATCTTCACATAATATGAATTTGCAGGTCAGAATGCATCAAACTTTAACTTTGAATCGGTGTGAATTGCGAAAGCGGTGTATTTGGCCGTACATTTGCAAACATTTGAATGGAAGTCAGTGGACTCATTTCACATTTCTGGGGTTCTCCAAAGCGGATGTCATTATAGTTAGCTAAACTAAGAATTCATGGAACAAAAATTGTAGAAAGACTGGCTTTTTAGAAGGCAGCTCACTGTGTAGGTAGCTCACTAGGTAGCCAGCTTGCTAGTTTTGAAAACAGAGCTTTTACAAATCGGCTAATATTTGAAGAAAACCTACCTCTCGTAACTCAATAATCTTCATCCACCCCCAACCTCTAGCAACCGTTTTTCTTCTTGTCCAGCCTTTATCCCTCTTTCCCAGGCTGGAGCCCTATTAACCTAATAAGACAGAAAGGAGAAGCAGATGATCTAGGTGTGACTGTGTCATCTCTCCCCCAGGACGAGGAGGTTAGCCCTAATCTGGACCAAATGAGCACCTTGCCTGGCCGCTGTGATCTTCATTGCTGTCTCGGCGGCTGAGGCATGGAGCAGGTTAGATTAAATCACCACCCTGCACACATCACCCTCATGTGAGTCACGTCTGGCCAAATTAAACCGAGCAAGGAGCTGAGCTAGCCACACTCTCCCTTGCTCGGCCCAGCAGAGGCCCAGTGCTCAGCCAACATATACGTGACCACACTGCTAGACATCTCCCGGCTCCCTCATTGTCTTGTTCTCACTCCCTCTCCATGAGGTTTTTTCTCAGCCTCGCTGATACATTTCATAGAACCATTAATTTATTAATTAATTTATTTTTTTGGTGCCATTCTTGTTACCCCAATGCATGCTGTTTGGTTTTCAAGGTGTTGTGATGATTTATGTACAAAGGCTCTTTAAAGACACATGCGCGCACACATGAGACAGAATAACTCATGCCAGGCGCTCTTGTAGCCCTGAGGGATGCCCAGCTTGATTTGCAAAAAAAATGTCTGCTTTTTTTTCCCCCGCCTGGCATGCATTGGCATACAGTATGTGCTTTGTGGCGGGAAAGGTTTTGCTGATGAATTAAACCCCAGACAATTTCACTTTGTGGTCCTTTGATTCACACGCGGCACCTTTTAATGCATTTGTCCGTACATCTTTTTGCATTCTCTCACCTTGGTCCATTAAGTCAAGTAAAAACTCTCTGAAAAGTGAAGAGGCTTGGATTGCTGCCTAGCTGTGAGAGTGAATGTCATATCTTTCACCCCTTCCATATTTACAAGAACGCGTCTTTTCTTTTAATGGTCTAATAGCTTTTCTTTTTTTTTTTTCATTGTAGGGGCTCAGACAAACTTGTGCAACACTTGATTCTTGCGCTCTGTGATCGTGGCTGTTTGGTTTTAAAGCTCACAGGCTTAATTGGTATATGTGATGAGCTTGAAAATGACCCACTTAGAGTTTAATGTCAGCGTTTTTCCTTTCAAAATGTTTAAATGAAAGGAGAGACAATCCTTTTTGATGACTTAAGAGAAGATTTGATTTCGTAACCTGCTCCCCTCTGATACAAATTTCCCTCTGTCTGATCTCTTTCGTTGTCTCTCTCATGAATGCTGTTTAAACCCAAGGACAAACTTTGAAGAACTCTTGTGGAAGTGAGTGGTATTTTATTCATGATTTGTCTCATTTGCTGTCCCGGCTGCCGACTCCGGCACTTCTGAATGTCGAAACTTCAGCAGAGCTGTGCTGTACTGTAAATAAACTAAACTAAGTGATTGAAAAGGTCAGTCTTGTTCTGTGTGCCTGGTATGAGGCGGGTTGGTTCTTAATAGCATCGGTCGTCTTCTTACTCCTGCATTATTTCTGAACCGTTCCTCATGCACTCTCCTCTCATTCTTTTTTTCGAAAGAGAATTAGCTTTCCATTCAGTTATTGAAGTGTTTATCCTCTGCCCACACTGTCAGAGGCTATCATTCTTTCGGTCTTTCCTCAGCCTCACAAGATCTTGTCATAACATGTCTGTTCTTTTAATATGCAAAGCATGTGAACTTCAACTCATCTATTTTTTCATAATTAAGTAATATATCTCCCCTCCTCCATCCGTCTTGCTCAATCTTCCCATCTCTATCCCCATCCCTGGCTTCATCAAGAACATTTCGGCTTTATCAGAGGGTAGATCGCTCTATAATCTCAAGGTGAAGAGCTAATACCATTTCCCCTGTGACCTTTAGCTTCCCTTCTCCGAGCAGATCAAACTGTGACGGCACCTCACCTCATCTTCAATTAATTCCCCGCTCTTCAGAATCAATCCACCGACTCTATCTGTTGAGTCTGAAAGCTCTGATAAAGACTGAATCCCTTTTACAATCTGGTGCTTTGACACTTCCTCTTTTTGGATAGGGACTTCCTGTCTACTTACTTTCCACCCTGCCATAGAGAACCTTCCTTTGGATCCAGAATCACACACTCTAAATAGACTACCGGTAAAAAGTTTGGAATCATTAAAATTTTTAAAGGAGTCTCTTATGCTCATCAAGGCTTTATTTATTTGATTAAAAATACAGTAAAACAGGTATGTTGTGAAATATTATTGCTATTTAAAATAGTTGTTTTATATTTGAATTGATTTCAAAAATAATATCTTTTATTCCTGCACATTAGAATGATTTCTGAAGGATCATTTGACAGTGTAAAAAACAAACAAACAAACAAACAAACACAAAAAACTTAATTAATCCTAATATTTGACTACCAGTGTATACTTTTTGTGCTACACCAAACTTAAAGGGGCTTTCTTTTTTGTTTATTTTATATTTTTATTTATTTATTTATTTATTTATTTTTGCTGGTGCTAAAGTCTAATTAATTCTTTATATAGCCTTATTTTCATGCACCTATCTTTTATAAGCCTATTAGATGCTGTGGGTTAGTTTGTCTGTAGTAAAAGAAGTAAGGACAAAGTAATTTCATTAAAAGTTTATGGAGTGTTATAATTCGCAGAGAGCAATATGTTCAAGTTGATATATAGCTTTCGGTCTAAAAGCAAAGTCGCACCCATCTCGAGTATATTATAAACCCAAGTATAATTACACCCATTCTGTGCAGTTCGCTAATAAAATTTAAGTGTTTGTTCCCTGTGTGGCTTGTATAAAATGAAAAAAGGTTCAAAACCACATCAATGGCAGAGCCATTGAGACAGGGAAAGAAAAGGCAACAAAGACTTTGAAAATAAATGTTCATGAATTTCACAGCCTGTTTTAAACACACACACACACACACACACACACACACACACACACACACACACACACACACACACACACACACAACCCACACACACAGCTCATTCATTACAGTCACCCATCTGCCATGGTTGGCAGCAAAAACACTGTGATCGCACACACTGGGGCCCATTACGAAGTTCTCCAGAAGCTTCTCCATAATGTGTCTCCTATGAAGGCAATGCAAAGCAGCTCAGGTTTAAATATGCATCACTGCATTTTAAGACATAGGGATGTGGACGGATAACGCTCTGGTTCGTTCTTGCAGCCATCTGTGGTCATGATGGAGGTCTGGGCTTTGACGCTCACTTCTCACGTGACGCCACAAGTGATCCAACAGAGTGGTTTGCATGAGAGAAAAGGCATCTGTTGGAACTACAGGTGTTGTAAAAATTACATTATGGATCAATATGCCTCAGTTATGCGTTTTAGACCTCCAGTTTATACTTTTAATTATGGCATTATTGAATTATGCTTACTTTTTTATGTGGGTGAACCTGACAAGAACATGAATCTGATTTTTATTTATTTATTTTTAGTTTGGACAGGACGATTACTGTAATTATAATGTTTTTTTTTGTTTGTTTGTTTGTTTTTTTCTTATGTGATGTGCATAAGAGCTTGTGTAAGTTCTGGAATTGTATTAAAACTGCAACCATTTCTGATCTTTTAAAATGTAATGAAGAGAGGGATGTCCCGAGTTTACCTTGAATAAAAGAGAAACCTTTTCTGTTTATCTCCCAAGTGGCACTCTGTTGTTGGCTGTTTTTTTTTTTTTTTTAAGGGAGAATTTCTCTTCCTCTTGCTGTTTGAGTGTCTGTTGCTGGCTTTTTTCTGCCCCAGTTGTTCGAATGCAATGTTGAAGCCTTTGAGAGAGACACTAACTCCTGTTGTTTTTGTGTGTGTCTGTCTGAAGCTCTGTATATCCCTCAAGAGCTGGACTCTTGTGCTGTGCTCAGGGAGTCTGATCACCGTCTGTCTGTTTGGGTCTGTGAGCATTTCTATGAATCATCACAGTGACTGCTGATGATCAGAGCCAAAAACAGCCATAAAACACAAAGGTTTGCTTGTCAATTGGTTGGCTACTACCTATGAGTGCTGATTATTTCTTAGACCCCATCTATCAAACATTGTAAATCAAATAAATATTCATTTAGATTAATTAAATTGAACTGTGTTATAGCTTCCCTACAGGAGGAAGCTCGCCGAAATGGAGGGCAAAAGGCAACTTAGTGTGATTAATAGGGATGGGAATCAGCAGGGACCTGCTGAAATGATATATCTGTATCTTGGTTACAATATGATAACATTGTGATCATTCTTTGTGTAGTTATAGTTGTATAGTATGATGAAAATGGATTAGCAAATCTGCTATCATAGTAGGCAGACCTTTGTCATAAATGCACAAAACTCTTACACTTCAGCATATTTTGAAAAAGAGTTATTATTGTGGAAATAATTTACCTTAAAAGTGTACTTAAGTGCAAACTGAATGTAATGTTGCATATTAATATAATTTAAATGAAAAAGTATACTATTTTATATTATACTAAATTTATGCTAAATTAGCTGAACTTTAGAGTGCTTATTTGTCCAACTTAAGTGTGACTTAAGTACATCCTTATATGCTATTTCATAATTAGTTCTGTTGTCTTTGTATGTAATACATGTAAACATATTTGTAATCAAACATTTGTAACAATGAAGTTTCAGTTTGGTACATTTAAAATATATTAACTTTAAAGGGTTCATCAGGTGCCCATTTTCCACAAGTTGATATGATTCTTTAGGCTCTTAATTAAAAGTCTATAACATACTTTGGTTAAAATAGTAGATATAGAAGTTCTAGTTCATTTCATGAATTAAAATCTGTAATATTCTGTGTTCTGCTGTTGTAACGCCTCTCTGTCTCTGTTCTTCCACCCAAGTCAGCCTTACTCTGGCCTGCTGGCTATCCTGAGTGCCCTTTAAATGCTGACAGATCAGAGTGGGACATCTTGATTAACTCTTTCAGGAAGCATGTGTGTTCATCTAGTAATAGTTCAGGATAAGACTTAAAGGAATAGTCATCCAGAAATGAATTCTGTGATCATTTACTTACTTTCATGTCAATGGGAACCAAAACAGTTTGGTTACCAAAATTGTTTTTTTTTTTTTAAATAATAAAACACAAAAGAAGATGTTTTGATTTTGACTGTTTGGTTTCCTCCATTCCTTAAATGATCTTCTCTTGTGTTTCATAGAAGAAAGCCAGTCATACAGGTTTGGAACGATATGAGGGTGAATGAATAATGACAGAATTTCTATTTTTGGGTGAAATATCCTTATAAGTTGGATAGACATTTTGAAGAAGAAAAAAAAAGGTAACTACACAGTTTTTATTTTTTATTTTTTATTTATTTTTGGTTATTTAAGACAAAGTCCTCAGGAATAAGGAATGTTTGGTTGAAAAGTCCACAGGATTGAATTTAGGGTTCACTAGTGTGGAGAATGTCATGACCACAGAGCAGCAGATGGCAGAGCTACACCCAAAGAGAAAGGCCAGAAAAAAGCATCTGGTAACTGCCTTTGTCCAGACACACAATGACTGCCATGGGAGAGTCATTACTGCTCAATAGATGGGCTGTCTCCAGTGTGTGTCCTCACATCCCTATTGTTCCCCTGCAGTTCAATCACTCAAACTTTTTAGATAAAAGGTCAGATGATCTTCTCTCATGTCCGTCTTTATTGCAAGTGAGACTTTGACATGTATCAGCCATTAATATTCCTTACTTCTGAATCTTTTTCAGAAATGTTGCCCGTCTAGCCTAAAAGTAAAGGCTGACATTTTGACTTTTGATTTGCCACACAATAGATCAAGGTGCTGCCAAGATGAAGTCGAGAAAAAAAAAAAAAATCATGTAGTTAAAAGCTTTTTCAAAGAGTAACAACCATCAGAAATCGTTTAGTCATTCTAGGATGAAAGGAATCCATTATTTAAAGCTATTTATCACAGAAGGCCTTTATGTCTTTAAATGCTGTAGAGGTTTATATTCAGTGCATTCTTTCATTGCACAGAGGAGTTTCTAATCTACTCTAAATGAAAAGACGTTGAAGAACAGATGAAGTGGAGAAATCTCTGTAGCTGGAGATGTTTTTGAGAGGGATGTAGAGTCAGATATGAGATACAGAAAGTGATTGTGGCAGGTGAGGAGAGGCTCTCTCAGCCCACATCACGACTTGAGAGCCACTGCCACATCCACCCTGCCCACCTGTCTGCTGCTGAGATGGGAGGAAAACCATGGTGTTATTTCACAAACACATGCACGCACACACACGGCAGTGACAAAGTAAACATGACGTCTTTTTTGCTGCTTCAAATGCACAGATGGCCGTGGCATTGCTTTAAAAAAAAAAAAAAAAGGTCAAATAAATTATTGCAGCTGAATGGAACAGAATGCAGTGGCTTTATATAAAAATTAAATCTTACCTAGACTAGACTGATAGAATGATTCATTTCAGACATTTGCTGAAATTCATTGCCTGTCATCCTCCTCCATGGTACATGGTAAGTGGTGTCATAAAATTTCAAATCACATGTTCCCCTTTTCCATGTAAAGGTGTATTTGGAAACTCAGAGCCATTAGTCTCCTCTGCACATACTGAGCTTTTACTTCAGTTACTCACGAGAGCTCCTGAGCTGCAGCATAACCCAATCTTTTGTGCATCTAGTGCATTAGTCAACATGCATCTTAAAACTTTTAAACACTTTTTTAAAACACTGCCTGCAGAATACTTTGATCTTCCTCAAGCATTCTGCAAAGTGCAGAATCATTTTCAAAATCTTTAAAATGGCTACAAATAATTCAGCTTTATTTTATTTATTTATTAAAACTAAAGCGCCATGGCTCAACTGCCAGGCCATGTTTGTGACTCAGGGTTCAATTAAGAGGATGGCCACTAGTTGATGGAGCTGACAGGCTCAATCGAGTTATGATGCTGCTTTCATTACACATGGCGCATTATTATTATTATTATTATTTTTTCCAGAATTAGCTTTTGTGTAATATAGTGAATTGTTGTTGAGAATTACATATGTCAATTTTAAGTTAGGTTTGTGTGAATTGAATAAGAAGGCACCATTGTTTTCCAGTTAAAGCATGTTTATGAATAGTGTTTATGAAAAAAAAAAAATACTAACATTTTATAAGTTTGTGTGTGTTCAGAACATGGAATTAGTACTTAAATATTTTCAGATTAGGATTTGAAATAAGTGCAGTTTGGTTCAAATTTCACAGCAGTAAAAATTTATATTATTTTGAAAAATCGGATGGTTTGGTTTTTGTCATCTGCCAGACACCAGACATGCTTTACAGCAACATAATAGAGAAGAGAGAGAGAGAGAGAGAGAGAGAGAGAGCACCATAGATCTGACATCAGTGAAATTTTCAAGGCTAGCTGGCGCTGTGAATATCACCAGACAGCTGCATTCTGATTTAATCGATACTTAAAAATTCATGCACAGAATATGCCTTCTCTTCATCTTTTTCCCTTTCACATGCTTTAATGGAGTAAAGCGCAAGATGCTTTGTATGAAAGAGGCTTGTGTTTTCATGAGCAGATGATGCACTTTAATTGCAATGTCCCCATCAAACCTTTTAAAGCGTATGAGAGAAGATGCAACTCATTCGAGAGGATTTAAAGTTGAGCTCAGATGCGGCAGTGAGGACTCCCTTGGTTGCAAATATGAATACATCATTTGCAAAGACATGTAAACACAAACACACACTTGTAGAAAAAGGAACTAGTATTACACTATTATACAATATATTACACAATTATTTTTAATATAATACATGGGTCTGCTTTTATGAAGAAGGATGGGCACATATGCTTAAATATTCATTTGTAGAAGTAATGTGGCTTAAACTATGGATTAGTGTAAATCAAATGTGAGCTATGATGAAAGTGTTAGAGATATTTCGAAATGCAGATGTAGTGCCTTCCAAGAAAAGAGGCAAAAAAAAAAAAAAGTGTTTAAGGATCGGATCGCATGATTAAATGTGATGTGAAACACTGTCATTAATGCGGCCAAGTGTGCTTTTTGAGAAACTGTGCTTTTATTTCAGTCATAAAATGACTGATGTGTGCTTTTACTCTTTGCAATTACGGAAGTGAATTAAATTAGTAATTTCTTCTCTGTTCAGATTTTTAAACAATATAAGACCGCCTTGCCACCTGCCAGGAATTAGTCTCGCTGGACCTTCGACTAAACGGCACACTACAGTCTAGCATTTTCTTTAACACTTGGACAGAAATGTCTGGTATGTCTAAATTTAACTAACCAGGTTATTGCTTTCCAGTAGTGTATTACAACTATTGTTGTCTCTTTAACAAATTGCTTAGTCGCTTTGGATAAAAGTGTATGCTAAATGCATAAATGTAAATGTATTTAAGAGTTTTTACATTTTAAATCTACTTTTTAAACTTGCTACTGCTCTGTGTATGCTTAGAAAATGCTGCAGTGACATCTTTGAAATGGCATACACAGGTGACATGAAGGAGGGTGTCAGAAATCAGCACATAAGGTGATGGTGCTGCAGTAGGATCAAGTTGTACGCTGGTAAATTGAACTGTGATAGTGTGAATCCCCAGAGGGGCATGAAGGACCTTTAACTTTATAATTCAATTCATCCTAACAGCTTTGTAATGTTGTTAACTTTACAACATATTTAGGCATAAGCATCATATGCATAACCAAGTCATCATCTGTGGTCTAGTTTAAAACGCTGTCTTCTGGCCTGTTCCGTTCCACATTAATGTGGCTTCACAGAGCACGTTAATTCATCAATACAAGTCCTCGTTAAATAAATGGTGATGGTCTGCTGCTGAGCACTGATGTTGATCTTTATCCTCCTAAGATTATGTTTGTGTGTGTGTGTGTGTGTGTGTGTGTGCGCAATCCTACACTCATGCTCATCCATTATTCAATGAGCTGTATTGACTACCTGCCACCTGTCTGAGGCGTCAGGTCCACCGTCACACACCTGACTTTGAATGCAAATGGAGTCAGGTGTTCTTGGACATTTGTTTCCCCTAAAGTCCAAGTTGACCTATGTGTATATGTGCATGCAGTTATTTCGGCCATGTACTTGCAATATGTGTGTGTCTGTGTGTATTCTTGTGAACTGCAATAAAGTGGGAGGTTGTTTAAATTCATCAAGGGTGTTTGGTCACTTCCATTAATTTTTTGTTTCCAAATGAAGAGTTTTTCCAAAAAGGCTTCATTCTTTTTCTAATATAAAAGCATATGCTTGTGGAATATTAATGCATGTGTCAGATTAATTTATAGAATTCTTGCACTTAGCATATTTGCTCTAACAGCCTGAGCTCTAACAGCCTGTTATTTTTTTCAGAGCATTATCTATTCATAGGCCTTCAAATGGACTGATTTTGTAGTGAATGGTGCGCTTATAGATGTACAGGACAAAAAGGGTGTTTTTGATCAGAGGTAAGTCTTGGTGTATTTTACATCGCAGTGACAAAGAAGTGTACATTGTAGTGGTTTAATGAGTCTTTTCTGGTTAACATAGCTTTTGATCAGAATGTGATTGTAGTGAATTAAATCTTGCCAAGTGTGTGAGCTCTGTACAGCTGAACTGAGTTTACTGTTTCAGTCTGTGTGAGTTAAAAGCTTGCGCTGAAATGTTTTTGGCAAGCAGATTACTAGCAAGTATCACTGCTACCGTTGCTCGTGCAAGTTGTTAGGGATTTGAACAAAACCACTCGAATCATGTGGCTTGTTGAGGAAAGGTGTGTCAGCTTTTCTAGCCACTAAACCACATTTAATGGGAGAAAACAAATCCCATAACGCTGCACTGAAGGAGGGACCCAAGCAATATCTATAGCATGGACCATAACTATTAAATACCAATAGTTATGTTTAATTCAAATCTTAATGTTTCCATCCTGATTTATTTATTTTTTCAATTTA
Source organism: Cyprinus carpio (assembly GCF_018340385.1). Taxonomy (NCBI): domain Eukaryota; kingdom Metazoa; phylum Chordata; class Actinopteri; order Cypriniformes; family Cyprinidae; genus Cyprinus; species Cyprinus carpio. The sequence goes on along the minus strand of NC_056581.1, from coordinate 8,586,234 downwards.
TGCAATTTATGAATTTAAATTTTTTTAAATTAAATTTATGGATTTTTTTTATTTAATTTGAATTTATATTTATATTTTAAACTTTCTATTCATCAGAGTATATATATATATATATATATATATATATATATATATATATATATATATATATATATATATATATAAATGGACATTTTAGACATCATTTGCATCCTAATGTGTGTGTTTGTTACATTTGTTCTGTCATAGTTCAAGCATACTGTAGTTTGTGGTCTTAATATAATATATACATTGCAAAAACAATTTGGTAATCTACAAATATATTTGTTAAATTTGTTCTGTCATAGTTCAAGCATACATGGTTTGTGGTCTTACCAAATAAAAAGCCCAAAATGCACATTTTAGAAATTGTATTGAAATTGTATTGTAATGTAATGTAATGCTTCCATCCAGCATTTTTTTTTTTTGTAGTATAGTAGAAAAAAATTGGAATTGGATTTGTGTATGTGTTTGTGGTTTATGTTTTAGTATAGTTTTTCTTCTTACGAAATTAAAAAAAAAAAAAATAAGCTAATTTTAGCTGGAAAATCAGAAGAAGAAAAAAAATCTAAGATGTTTCTCTATAAATGTGTTTCTGTCATGGTTTCTCTCATAAAGTGTAGTTTGTCCTCTTACTGAATAAAAAGTTTATTTTTGAATGGAAATTTTATTGTATCTTAATGTTTCCATCCAGCAATTCCATTCAAAATTTGCATCAAAATATGAAGATGGAAACCCGACTATATAGCCTTGAGTTGGATCAATAAGTAACCACCTAGAACACCCTAGCAACCGTATAGCAACATACTAAACACCCAGAAGTATTCTACACTATGAGTTTTAAGTGTAAATTATGTGCATTTGCAATTTTAGTTTATGGATTCTGTGGATATACCATCTCTAGTAATGCAGCAAAGACAAGATAATGTTGTCTTTCTTTGATTTTTCATACTACACAACATGTCTTCTTGGCACAGGGATATGTGCTTTTGTATGTTTAATCATATGACTTCTCCTCAGTGTGTGTCATTGTCCTTCAGGGTCTCAGCAGGTGGTCCCCAGCCTCTTTTAATATCAATTTAACAACATCTCATTACATCCATGTAACAGGATTAAAAACGTCACACGCTTGCCTCCGTCATGCTAGTTCGCAGTCGAGCTTCATCAACACGCTGATATACCGGGATGCACTTGCAGTTTGTTGGTGGGTGTGTGAATGATTCCCTGCTGCTGAAGATTTAATGTAACTCAATCACAACACGCAAGGATGAAAGAACAGCACGTCTGACGTCCCGCTTATTGTTTGTAGTTCTGCAGGGATGCATAAATTCATCCTCTGTCTGTTAAGGTGATTGATTTGTTTTTTGGGCAAGAAACACACTATTATACGTGTATGCAAATGAATTGATAGATGTGATTCCAAAAAATACACTGCGAACAGTGTTGTACAAATCCTGAATAAATGACTCTCAGGGTAAAAAATATATATATATATATATTTTGTTTTTATTTTTTTTTTATTTTTTTTTTTTGTAAATATACACTCTGACCAGAACAGTATTATTCCCAAACAAATTACTTAAAAAAAAAAATATATATATATATATATATTCTATACACCTCATCCAATTCCCAAGCAACTGACTCTTATGAACTGGTTCATTCTAACAAATCAGAAACCTACAACACAATCTGTGATTGTTATGAATTAACTACATTATGAACTGAAAATTGGACAAAATTACTAGATTGATTTTGATATGTTTATTGGAAAAAAATTGGTAAATGTTCAATAAATGTGACCGCACCTTTACTGTTTGTATATTAAGGGAATGTTGTGTATAAGAAACAGGAAACTTATTTTAGACCGCGTGTCCACCAAAGTGTTGGTGTTGGCGTCCACCAAATGTCTCGAGGCTACTGTATTTATTTATTTATTTTTTTCAATAGTTTCAAACGGGAGCACTGTATTTTTTTTTAAATGGCAGGAGTGTAATGAGGCGCTGAGCGTTTATTTCATGCTGAGTGTGAGTGGTGAGTTTTTTTGTTTTTTTTTCTCATCACTGTCACTTTTTAGTCAGTTAACCAATCACAATGGAGAAAGGGTGGGACTAATACTACACTGACCAACATCACACCCTGCTTGTACTATGACTGAAAAACAATGGAGAGGTTAATATTGCTTGTCTCTGAGTATGCATGTCTTTAGCATATTCCCAGACTACCACATTATTGAAATGAAAAATAATGCCTGGAGAAATATTTCATTTGCAATGTGTATCATATTATAACAACCACAGCATTTCAACTAAAAAAAAGCTGTACCACAGAAGCGCTCTCAAGCGCACACAGCTAGGCGTTTGCTTTGGAGGACACACTGCCTTAGTCTTCTTGTTTCAGAGCATACAGATGTTACAACGCAGCATAACTTTCATGAAGCCAACTATAGTTCATTTAAAACGTGACATGCTGAGCTTTTTGCCCACTCGACAGGACCACCGCTAGGCTATCCCCAGGTTGCCTAGGAGATTAGAGGACCTTATTCTCCATTTAGCCCTTTAACACCTGCTTTCTCTGGTGGGCGAAACTCACTGCCGACAGGACAGCTGGGCTGAGCACTTTATTGAAAAAAAAAAGAGCCATCTAAATTGTTTTGGGCACTGCAGCAGAACAGAAGCAGAACTTATAAAGACTTTTCGAATTCCCCAGCGTCTAGGCCAGTGGCATTTTAGGACAAAAAATAATCCACAAAACAAACAAAGATGTGTTTTCTGTCCTTTTCAGGTCTGAGTAAGGAAGCTTTTTTTTTTTTTCAACTTACAGTAACACTTGAAGGCTTTCAGGAGGGCGGTATAAATTAGAAAGCAAGGAAAAGGGAAAATTCGGGAACTACTATTTTTATCTTCGGTGTAAAACAGCAGACTCGGTCAGCTTCAGGCATCTGTCTGGCTCCAACACAACTTCAGTGTGGTGGATCTGCTCAGAGTCATTGTTGGCAGTCTCGGTTTGTGCAATGCAGATGCCACCACTGTGATTTGCATGTCTTGCTGAGTGTGTTTAAACATTTCCATCTTGCATGCTTTGAGTTACAGAGACCCCGTCGTCTAAGTGGCTCTCTATATGAAGAGGATTGTAGGTTCACTGTAGGCTTAACCACCATCAACAAGCTGTAAATGCCTTCCTCGATTATGTGTACTTCAGACCTCTGTGTTAGTACTTCACACAAATACTCTCTAACTGTGTTGATTGCTAGTTAGATTCCTTCGTTTCTGTATAATTGTGTCTCTTGTCAACATTGTTGGGTTTCATAGCAGAAAGATGAAGAAAATAAATCCAGACATCAGATGCTAGGATTGACGTTAAAGGGATACTCTACTCCAAAATAAAAATGTTGTCATTAATCATGTATGCTCTTCTGTATCATCCGCGCCACAAGGATGTGCTGTTTTATTTCAAATCAAAGCTAAATACACATAGAAACTGTGCATCCTTGTGGTGCAGATGATACAGAAGAGCATACGCAGCACACGGTGATATGGAGAGACACAGAGGAGACTGTTGACAAAATAATCATTGAATAAAATCATTATTTTTGTTTTCTTTGCTTACAAAAAGTGTTCCCGTCGCTTCATATAAACCCGATTGCATGTCTGATGGCAGATGGAGTATTCTGACGACGTCTTTCATACCTTTTTTGGACCTTGACACTGGTATTTACTTGGCAGTCTATGGGACAGTCACAAGCCTCCTGGTTTTCATCCAGAATATCTTAAATTGTGTTCCGAAGACGAACTGAACTTTTACGAGTTTGGAACGACATGGGGTAAGTGATTAATGACAACATTTTCATTTTGGGGTGGACTATCCCTTTAAGTGTCTTCACAGAAATTACCTAGCTGTTATTGCAGATTTCCTCAACCTAAGTTGTTGGAGAGAGGAAGCTCATTTTGACACCGTGACACTACAAAAAAACACCATCTAATTTCATCATTATTGTGTGTCTTTCAGAACCATCAGCATGACAGCTAATCCGAGCTTACTTCATGAGATCATCAAGATTGTTGCATTCAGACTGAAAATGGCAGGGAAACAAGCATCATTTCGGTTTCAGTGTCTCAGTATGTGGGCTTTGTGGAATAAATGGCTTCTGGAGACCTCTGTGTACATTCATACACACAATCAACACATGATATAGACATGCACACGCAGTCAGAAGAATGTGCTTTCTTCATGCATAGGACACCTGCTGTGGTGTTTGTAGTGTGTGTTTTAGTCTCTATGGCTTCATTTACTTTACCTGCTGTAAAGCTCGATTTCAATGTTTTAATCAGATTCGATCTATTTGCTTTTGTCCACTCATTCATGTTTGTACGTCACCTGCGTAGTCTGAATGGACACGTTTTTTAAGTTCGTTTGCAATGATGTTCTCGTTTTCGATATGTTAGAATGATCTATCTGTCTATCTGTCTGTCTGTCTGTCTGTCTGTCACATTCTGCATATATTAATACTTTTGTTTGTATATCAAGCCATCTATCTCCTGTAGACATCAATCCAAGATTAACAAAAATACTACTATTTATTGTTCATTCTAGATCAATATAGATACACAGATCTAGGGACTCTGTCACACTGACTTCAAAATTAATTAGAAGATTTCTTGTATTCACACTGTTTAAGTCAAATCTGTGGCTCCTGCTGACAGAACATTCCTGGAGTGTGAATGTAGCCCGTGGTCCTGCAGCGCTGATAATCACAGATGACCTTGTTAAACATGTGACACCACTAACTCGTCACTGCAGTCTGGGTTAATCATATCACTCCTTTCTGTGGTCTCTGTATCTCTCTAAACCTCTTTGAACTCTTCAGATGCGTCCGCGCGCGCGCGTGTGCGTGTGTGTGTGCGTGTGTGTGTGTGTGTGTGTGTGTGTGTGTGTGTGTGTGTTTGTGTGTGTGTATAGGTGTGTGTGTGTGTGTGTGTGTGTTTGTGTTTGTGTTTGTGTTTTTGTGTGTATTTTATATTTTGTCTTGTTTATCTTATTTTACTCTCTTCTGTTACCCATGCACACAGGGTGGATAATTGTATTAACGTGGTGGATGAATCACCAATGCAGCCATGTGAGAAATTATGGCAGTGAGCTGCGTACAGCGACTGCATAGTCCTACATCCTGACTACTGTGGGCGGATCAGTACTAGTAGTGTCTCTTGTACCAAACCACTAAATAGAATTCATCACTCAAGTCTATTTGCAATGCACATGGCTAATTGTTCTGTTCTGACTGACCTGCAGAAGTGCTCTGTGACCTAGAGCTTGATTTCCTGTCACTAATCAATCTGTGCCATCATTTTAAATGACGTGAGGCTCAGTTAGTGCGCTTGAAGGGTTTGAACCAGATTGAGACATGCTATGCCATGACGAGTTTCATGTTTTCACACATTTATTCTGCTTTTGATAGTAATTGCTAAAAAAAATTTAAATTTTTTGGATCTTAATTTATTTTTTTTTATGGTTAATTTTTTGGTTTATGGTTAAGTTTTTTGTTTTTTATTAAATGTTGTGAATTGTATTGGATCTGTAGTACGTTGCAGTTAGTTTATGCAGCTTTGAGAATGAAGTTGGGAAGCATTTAACTTAAGATTTTAGTAGTTATGCATTACAAATCCTGCTATATCACTGATTATTTTTAATTCAGATTATTTAAATAAAAAGTATAGTAAATTATTTGCTATTTGCTATTATTTGCTAAATTTTTCAGTAGTGTAACATTAGTTATATTGTTTTTAAAATAATGTAGTTTTTCCAGCTACTTATTTTAATAAATTGTCAAAAAGTTTCATGTCTGTTTTTAATATCACATTGCATCTTGCTTACAGCTTTACAAGTTTATTAGAGCTAACACATGGGGTATATCTACATATTGAGATATATATGTCAATATGTGTGTCTCTTCAAGACTTTACAGGTTTGTATGTTTCCCTAAAACCTCAGTGTTTTAATATTTGACCAAGAATTAGCATCTTCGGCAGACAAACTGAGTCTCTTATCATTGCCAGACTGTTAGCGTTAGCGTAAGAAGACCTCAGATGGCGAGATGTGTGTTTTGGGGTTTCCGACGACAGGTGGTAAGACAAATGTGCGGGAAAGTGATTAAGTGAGTTGAGTAGGGGGGATTAGAGCTCAAATATTTTCTTTGGAACAACTGTTAGTGAGAGGTCAAGGGAGGTTAGTGATGAACCCACATCCTTTCGAAACTTTATCTGCTTTCATTCATTACAGATCAACAGGTTATTTTAAACCTGCCTCCCTGCTAGATGTGTGATGAACAGTCGTGTTTATTTCCTAATTAAGGTTCATAATCCAGAACGCTGTCGTAAACGGCTGCTGTAATTGTTTTGTTCCACCCATTATGAAGTGGTAATTGAGGGGCGCTCGGGTGGAGAATTTGTAGCTGTTTACTTTTCCGATCTCCGAGCCCAAAGCATCACTTTTTACATAACCTGTTGTCCCACCTGGGTGCGTATGCGCAAACATGCAATTGTATGTGTCCCTAAATAGCGATCCAAATAGATATAGGTGAGATGCTTTAATAAGTGAAGCTTATGTGAAAACTGTTGGTTGTTTACTGTCCTCTGAATCCTCAGTGCGTTTACGTAACTTGTTTTCCTGAGAGCAGAAATGAGGTTTTGTGGCCCTGGCATGCCACACTGTTTTCCCATTTGAGCTACATTGTGCACGAGAGCACTCTATCACGGGACGCGCTGCTTTTCTTTTGGGCAGCCATGTGTATTACATCACGGCCCTGCCAATCGAACTCATCAAGCGGCATTAGACAGGATGAGAGGGATGTTATGATGTAGCTTGCAGGCAGCACACACACACACACACACACTGGTAAAGCTCTACACTCACCAATTCATTTGCTGCTTTATTGGCTGCTTTCTGCTGTTGTGTTCACTGTTCAGTGATTGGTATTTTTTCTTCTCTCTCTGACTCTCACCCTCCCTTCTCGCTCTGTGAGCTGAATAGCAATTGCGGATTTGTTAGACGTCAGCGTTGTTCTTCCTGTGTTAAATCATTCCATCCAAACATACGCACCTGATGCTGAGGGGGTGCTTTCGTCACTGTTTTGTTGGTTAAAAGTGAGTGCCCAGACTTTCCATGCCTGCTGCTAGGGGTGGGCGATATGACCAAAATCTTCTATCATGATATGAGTAATTTTATATACCAATAATGATATGTATCACAATATAGTTATTTTTTTTTCTTTTAATAAGGTTTTTATGATATTACAATATTTGATACCATAGAATTTTCATAATCCTTGTCACCAATGTCGCTATCAAACTAAAAAAAAAGAAAAGAAAAAAAAAAAGCTCACTGGAGATAAATAAACAGTGATGAAATAAGAACAAGAAACTAATTACAAGGAATAGGACAAAAAACTACAATAAATAAGAAATACATTGAGTAAATGAATTAGTCTTCACTGTGTAAGTTCTATCTATCTATCTATCTATCTATCTATCTATCTATCTATCTATCTATCTATCTATCTATGTAGTTACAAAAGTGATTTTTTTTATTGTTCTTGTTAGATTTTTGATTTTGTTTGATTAACATGAATGTTTTAAATGTTGTTTGTTGGACAGCTTCCCCTTTAAGACCATAGTCCGGATCCAATATACTGTTACACATGCACTTTCTCTCGCAACTATTTGGATGCATATAAGTGTTTATGCAATAGTTCAAAGCCAATAAAGCGTCAACAATGCTCACAAGCTCAATTAGCAGCTGATGCGTGGCTTACGCAATCCTCTCTGCAGCTCTGCTGTTTGTTTTTTTGTTTGTGTTTCAACGGCCTAATGTAGTTTTTTTTAAAATGTGTTGATTAATGAAGTTTTCGTGAATGATTTTTTAGTGACATGTTGTGAGAGAGCATTCTGTTATTCACGTTTCTGCCAGCGTCTCAGGGTAATGCATGTAAGACTATCGTCATTCAAATTATGCAAAAGTATTACTGTAATCAATTTTGCAGCACCACGAAATAAACGATAGAGCATAATATGAAACAACAGACTTTTAATTTTGTCCATCTGATATATATCGTCATATCGCCCAGCCCTACCTGCTGCTCTTGTTCTCTGTCATTCCCTAAGAGCCTTCTACACACTGCACAATTTTAGCAATCCTATAAGATCATTGCTGGTCACATTGTGCGACATGGATCTAATAAACTTGGGTACGACATGCATGTAGACTGTACGATGATGATACCTATTGACTCATAGGCTATGACGCACGTTTTTGTTTCTGTATAAGAATATAATTTGATTGGGATGGTGTTATGGTAAAAGAGAATAGTGTATTGAATTTTGATTTTTGTGTTTTAGTTTTTGTTTGTTGTGAAAAAGTGGGGTGGGAAAGGTGGGAAGAAATAAGAGCTTGAGGTAAGCAGTTTTAATGTTTTAGCGCCATGTCGCATTGTTTTCATGTTGCATTTTTACTGGTTGGTCAGTAAACATGGGTCATAACTGCAAACACACTGTGCGATGATCATGCTAAATTTCTGACACTGCCAGAAAATTATTGTAGGCTATCTTTGGTCACAAGACTGTGACAACGGCCATCTTTGAACCTCTCTCACTGTACAACATAGGACCACCGATTAGGAGCCACGATCACAGAAATTGCCACGATTGTTTCACGACGCCAATCATTCGTCTGGGACAGCCGAAAATCGTGCAGTGTGTCTCGGGCTTTAGTGATTGTTTTTAACACATTTTCTCTCACTGTACATCTGTTCCTGTCAAACTCCATAGGGTGAACAGTAGCTCTGTAGAATATTGTGTTTTAGAGCAGTTTGTTCTGACAATCTTGTGACTGCAGATTCATGATGTTACGTTCTGAATTTTTTTACGCTGCAGCCAGTTAGTAATGAAACTGGAGCTGCATCCCAAGTAATGTACTATACACTGTTTACTTGTAGTATGCACTGTACTCATTTAGTGTATGCTTTTAGTTGCAGTTAGCTTTAGCATGTTTAAGCCCCTTTCACACTGCACGTTGGACCCGGCAAATTGCCGGAACATTACCGGGTTGACTTCTGTGTGAAAGCAAACACGTCCCGGGATTGATTCCGGGACTGAAACCGGGTCGGGGACCTAGTAACATTGCAGGATTCAGTCCCGGAACGAGCGCTGTGTGAACAAAAGCCAGAACTAATGCTGTGTCGTAGTGATGACGCGCGTTATCGCGCGACTCTTTTACCCGGTGTTTTGAAGGCAGATCAGCGTTCGCGACGAAAAAATATGTGCAAACTGTAACGAAGCAGAGATCAGTTAGTTCCTTACTTTCCGCGCTGAAGCTGAGATCGTTCGCCAGCTTAAGTGAAAGTTAACGTGCCTAATGTTTTCGATCTCGTACATTACACGTCACACCCTGATATCACGTGTCTTTACGGCACCTTTACGGGTTGTGTATGAACGCACGCACATATTCCGGGTAATCACTGGCAGTGTGAAAGGGCAAAATCTAGCGACCCGGGTACAAATGCTGGGACACATTACCCGTGTATTTGCTGGAATCGCAGTGTGAAAGGGGCTTTGGTCTCTCTCTCTCTCTCTCTTCTGCTTCACAGTAGAAATTCTTCAATATTCCACATTTGGCTGTTTTTTTGGCTAAACAAGTTAACTGCACTACATTTTGCTACAAAATGGTGTTGAAAAGTGTGGTCATATTTATCTTTGTACAACAAAACAGTGGGCAAAATGCAGTTCAATAGAACTTTCTCGATAGAAATCCACAAGATCAGGATTTTTTTTTTTGTCTCCAAACTCCAGTGAGGCTCCGTTTTCTAAGAGGAAAGATGTGTTTGTGTATGACAGTCTGTCGGGAAGCAGACCTGCTTGCTCCTTTAAGAAGCCCTGAAGCGTGAAGTGCTGCTAAATTACATATCATTTGCTCGTCTTTTCATTGGGCTTAAATGGGGCTGTAATGAACCTTTGCCAGCGTCTCTTGATCTTTCGCTGCCGTCTGATAGTGAGAATAGTCAGTGATTGTACGTATCTGTGTGTGTGCGTGCATGTTTGGGACTGGAAAAGGTCTGACATTGGCCTCTTTTAGTCACAATATGAAAGCTCTGATTAATTCCAAAGTTTCACTGAATTTTACAGATCGCTAAAAGATGCGGTCCTCTTTCTTACACTCAATTATAAGTTTGTGGAAGTCACTGTTGCAGTGTTAAAGTGTCTGATTGCCTCATATAGAGCGCTTTTTGATCTACACATCCTCGCATAAGCGATTAACCTCGTTGAGGGAACGCTCTTTGATGTGTTTGTTTATAAAGTGTGTACAGTCCAATAGGGATAGCACATACAGCCCGGGAGGGTGGGAAAGAGTGCACAAACTCAATGCGAGCCACACACAAACGCCCCATCTTTGAGGAAAGGAGCAAATGAGGCCAATGAGTGCAAAACTCCACAGTGTATCATCCATTAGTTGTGAAAGTGAAACCTTGGAGACTTTTGGCCGGACGTCATGGTTTGTTGTTGGATGTGATGGAGAGATTCAGGAAGCTATGTGTACATTTAGGATGCTTGTGGTTTCTGTGACCACGAGTATGTGATGTGAATGGACTGATAGATGAACCTCTAGAGGAAAACAATGTAACTCTATACTGTACACTTCGGGAATCATGTATTTAGCAATAACCGAGTCATAGCTTCACAGATCTGAAGATACTGACAGACTGATTTAATCTATTTTAAAAATAGAATGATGCTGAATGATTACCAATATATATATATATATATATATATATATATATATATATATATATATATATCTATATATATGATGCTGAATGATTACCAAATATATATATATATTTTATTGTTGTTTATTGGTAATTGTTGTTGTTAGTATTATGAAATTTTTTGTTAAATTGATTTTAAAAATCCTGCAGATACACTGGTTAGTGTTATGTTTGATTACTGATGACATATGTTGTTTTCTATATTCTAGCTGATCATTTTGATGTATCTTTATGTAGGTGATACCTTAGAGCTGGTAAATGTCTGTTTTTAGAGACTAAATATGTATTAACTATGCTAATTAAACAGTCAAAATCTGGTCAATTTGAGTTCATCAAACTGACCCTGTGAACATTTGGGCAAATAAATAAATAAAGGTTAAATTAACATTTAAGTAAATACTTTGTACAATTAATGTAGTTTGTCCCACTCTATTAGTAAGTCATATCAGTCAATGAAAAAAATAATAAATAATAAATAGTCAATAGTTTATAATCAACCCTGCTTGCTTGACATCATTAACTATAAAAATATATATATAAAAAGTTCCTGAATACCATGTTTTTTTTGGATATGTACTATGGTAATGTCTTGGCATTTCTTGAAGCATCTTGGAGTATCATGTAATATAAATATCACATAAATATGGTTATAATTTAATATAATAATGTAAACTAGTATTATATTACCATGGTGCCACCATAATATTGTTTATAGTACATTTAGTATTATAGTAATTTAGCCTTTTAGATTAGCCTAGTTTTCTTCAGTTTTGAGCCTTGACAAAATATGTCATGTTTTCTGCTATATTACAGAGACAGCAGGAAGTAAACTGTTTTTCTCATTCTATTTGTCTTTCTCTCAGTCTCTCTTTCTCTCTCTCAGAGCTGTGTTAGTGATGTTGTGGATGTGTTGTAGTCCAGTGACAGATGAAGTCTGGTTGGCGTGTGTAAAGCTGTTTGATTGGTCTGCTAACATGCTGTGTAACAGACTGACATCTGCTTCTGTAGGAAAAAAAAAAAACCCACAGTTATTCTCAATACAATGTTAATATTCTCCTCCTCAGTCCTTTATGATTGTTGAAAATGAGAAATGCTACATATGCAAACAAAATCCAGCACAACACTGTGTCCTAAACTAGGCACGACACGACTGATGTTTCCAGCGACAAGTAATTTGTGTTTCTATGCCGTGGAACGAGATTTCAAATCAATAAGAATCACGAAAAGAGCTTTAAGCGCTTGTTTTGTATCAAACATTTCCCTTCGTCGTATTTGTGCATCGCATTAGTGTTTTTGTTCCTCGTAAATCAATCTTTTGTTTACTTCAGTATGTAATTCTCTTTTGTGTTAACAGAATATTTTCGGTGGGTGAGGGGAACAGCTGTGACATGTTTGTCAGCTGACCCACTTTTGCCTGATAATGAATTAAAATTGAATGATGGGGTCTGAGATTGCCAATTAAAAATGCATGCAGTGCCACAGTCAGGGCTGAGAGGCCAAACACAGTTTTATTGTTTTATTAATTATAATTTAATAATATTTTAATAGATGTATTAGCTACCTATAAATAATAATAATATTAATAATAATAATTATAATTTATATTATTATTATTCATTAAATATTATTATTGAATAACTAGTATAAATTAAAAAAGAAAAGAAAAATAATAATAATATAAAAACGAATAAGTGTTTGTGCGATTGCAATCATATAACTGAATATTTAATAATTGAATTATTTCTTATTGCAGCGTTTTCAGATAGACCGTTTTTTTTTTTTTTTTTTTTTTTTTTCTGATGTTATGACATTTTTTATTTACTGCTGAATTTTCAGATATTATATTTATTGTGGTTTGTGAACAGGATAAGTGTTTTATTAATTATAATGTAATAATATTTTAATAGATGTATTGGCTACCTATAAATAATAATAATAATTATTATTATTATTACTACTACTATTATGATGATGAAGATGATGGATAACCAATATAGAATAAAAAATACAAATAGTAATAAATTATTAAGTGTACTGTATGTCTGTGTGAGTTCAACCATATAAAAGACTTGCAGTAACTTTTAGATGGACAGCTTCTGAGCTTTCCTAAGTGTTAAATCTAATTTGACAAAAACTGAAATTATTTGTTATCCAATTTGTTTGACCAGCGTAGGTAGGCTGTATGCATTTTTAAAATTAAGTTAATTTGAAACGTTGGAAATAAGCAAGGTGAAGTGATGTGGAACTGTTATGCAGTTGAACAATTCAGCAAAATAATGATAAATAATTAACTATTCATTATTTAAAGTTAGAATAACGTGATGGTGCACATTGAGTCGTGGTGCTCGGTTTGAATGTGGCTTCTTGTGCCAATTCCCCAGCATTTCTCTTCTACCCCATCAATAAAACCTCTTCATGATCTACCATCTAGTACAGTCATCCGAGACATGGATCACAGCTATTTCATATTTCATAGCCATACTAAGTCGGCAAGTTTGGGCTGTACAGATGGGGGCGCTGAGGCTGGAGTTTAACAGCGAGCAGAATCAGCATGCGTGAGAGGAGACGCCGCCTCTTAGCAGCAGGCCAGCTCTGAGACACCAGCCTTAACCTCACCAGAATAACAATGCGATTTTCTCAAGGCAAGGAAAAGAGCTTGAGTTGTGAAGAATCATATCCTGTTGACCTTGCTGTAGGAGTTCTGATGTATTTTATCTACCATTGATTTTTCTGTCCTCCTTTGTTGTTTTTTCTTCCCATCCCCTCTCTGCATCTCCCTCTTCACAAAACGAATTTCATCTCGACTTAGAAATGAAACTATCAGAATTTGGATTACACTTCTTTCAAACGCGGGATAAAGAACAAAAGAAAAAGACAGACTTGACAAGATTGCTTCACAAGCAGTCCACGGTTTAAAATGGAGTGACAAGGATAGCGCCAAAGACAAAATCGTCCTCAGATATTACTGTACCACCCCCTACATGTACAATTTTGCAGCTCAGCTTTAGATCAGGATGATACTGCATCTCATCCTCAGTCTCACAGATGTTGATATGTGAGAGGATCATTTGATGAGGGTTTATTCTGAGGTCACTGTAATCTCTGAGGAGTTCAGTTGATGTTCCTGTCAGACAGACAGTGGTCAGGGCCCCATCACCTCATGAAGCCGGGGTCCGCATGGATGGAGAGCGTGTGTAGAGAGTTACAGCCTGCTGCAAAAACCCAAGAGATCCAATGTGTCAGTCAGGAGGATAAAATGCTGAAGTGTGGTGATTGTAACACGTCTTTGTTGTTGAGAAAGAGACAGAGCTGACAGCTCAAATGTTGTAGCTGCACTGAATTAAAATATGGCTTGTAGTGAGTGAACCCGCACAACGAAGAAGAGTCACGGATCCACACGATAAATTCCAACAATCCAACACAGAACAACAGTCCAAATACAATCTTAACATAGATGACACCGGACAACTGAAATGATGCAGAACTGGACTTAAATACACATGATGATGAGACACACACACCTGAAAATAATGACTAAATCAAATGAATAACCACAACAACCAACTAAGGTTTTTTTACATTTTAGGTTAAATTGACGTGACATTCAGCCAAGTATGGTGACCCATACTCAGAATTTGTGCTCTGCATTTAACCCATCCGAAGTGCACACACACAGAGCAGTGAACACACACACACACTGTGAACAACACACCAGGAGCAGTGGGCAGCCATATGCTGCGGCGCCCGGGGAGCAGTTGGGGGTTCGGTGCCTTGCTCAAGGGCACCTAAGTCATGGTATTGAGGGTGGAGAGAGCGCTGTACATTCTAAGGGAAGTACTAAGGGAAGTCCATGTGATGTGTGTGAGTGTAACAGTACGCCTCCTCCCGGAAAGCGCGAGGAGGATGAGAGAGTGGAGACGTGATGTCGCAAACAGGCAGAAGGATGCAGGAGGAGCCTCTGGAGGAGGACATACGAGCGAGTCAGACAGATGAACAGAATCAGGCAGGTTCAGGGGAAGTTAATTCTTCTAACTCTCCAAACTGAAAAATCATGTACATGTCCAGCAAACTCTTACTGTCAGTTGATTATATTACTATCAGCATCATCATCATCATCAAAATTACAACAACAAACTATTAAGCTATTATATGGTGATGATAATTTTAGTAATGGTGATAGATAGTAATAATAATAATAATAATAATAATAATAATAATAATAATAATAATAATAGTAAAAAATAATACTTTTTAATAATACAAATTAAATAAATATTAAAATAATAATAATGATTTATTGTGATTCATTATTTTCAGTTATTATTATTGTTGTTATTGTTATTATTTTAATTATTCATTTTAAAATCACCTTTTGTCAAATTAAAAGTTCTGAAGGGATTCAATACGTGTCACCATGCATGATGACCTTTGACCAGACTCATAATTCTATGTGAATCCTTTTATGTGGTTATTGTACTTTTTATATAAATTTAGCTATTTTATTTATTTAACTATTTATTCTAATTGTGTAAGTTACATGCAAAATCTACTTGGTTCATAAATCTGAATGAATTGCACATGCTCTCTTTATTTTGAATGGGCATTCTGTTAATGTGGAGTCAATAAACACAAACTTCAGCACTGTGTTGAAATCAAGTGATTTGTCACAGAGTCTGTGATAGATAAGCTTTAATAATAGTTGTTCAGATATTTGCAAGCTGTCAAGGACAGACGAGTTCTGAGGCTGGAGAGAAATGGGCGTTTGTTGCGTAACATGTTTTCTCATTTCAGGCTCTCATTATGTCCTTAATTTAACCATTAACACATTGTGTTGCTTATGCAATCACATGAATGCATCTGCAGCCAACAGGCTAATTACCAGTGTGTTTTTATTTTCAGACAGATCCAGTATTTCATGAGGTTTTTTTTTTTTTTTTTTTTTTTTTTGAGAGTTGCTTTTTAATATGTAATATGTTTTTAGTTGTATTTGTCATTAGCGATAACATTTCTTGTTTTTGTTTATAGTATAATATTTGGTATGAGCTCACTTGTTTATTTCTACACAAATACACGTTCAAACTTTTAACAAAGCAGTTTTGACTTTGCAGAGTGTATTATATGCCTAGCTTTGAATTATCCTCTGATCCTTTTTCCGTGAATTTATTTATTTAATTTTGACAATCGTGTCTATTGTATAAAATCACAAAGCTTCTTTTCCCCTTTAATTTAGGCTATGTAGAAGTCACCGCCGCCCACTCTGCCGATTATCAACACTTCTAAATCCTCGCTTTAAGTTTTCAGAAGACAGAGTAAGGAAATGAAAACATCCGCCAATATTACTCCTCATTTGCATTTCTAATTGAAGCATTTAAATGGCGTCATTTCCAAGCGCTCACAGAGTGCTGTCACTTTTCAATATTTTATGCAAATGAGCAAATTAGCCCATTTCACTTGATGAATGCCACAGCCTCGCATTCTAAATTGATCCTATATAGCATCATTCGTAGCATGCTTTTATTCTGATGGGCCTGTTCATGACTTCTTGACAATGCTTAATGTTTCCTTTATTTCTGGGAACTTGGCAGGTTTGTGGCAAGATGGTAATGGCCCAGGATGGGGGAGGAGAAAGGAAGAAGCCATTTACAATGAAAGAATTAAGAGTTTCTGAGATAATATGATATATAAATAAATCTGTGTATTTATTTATTTATTTATTTATTTTTTTGCATTTTTTGTTTTGTATTGTTCAGTTG
Source organism: Cyprinus carpio (assembly GCF_018340385.1). Classification (NCBI taxonomy): domain Eukaryota; kingdom Metazoa; phylum Chordata; class Actinopteri; order Cypriniformes; family Cyprinidae; genus Cyprinus; species Cyprinus carpio. The sequence goes on along the minus strand of NC_056581.1, from coordinate 8,569,650 downwards.
TGTGTGTTTGTTTTGCTTATTTTTGTTTGTTTTCGTTTATTTGAATTTATTTCTTCTACAGCTCTGTTTAAAAAAGTTCCAACTTCTTGTTTCATAAAGAAATGTAAAATTGCAAAAATTTTAAACCCAGTTGGATATAGTATGTCAATGTGTCATTGTTCATTTTAAGCTTAATACTTAATAAGGGTTCAAGGTCCAGGACTGTGAATGAGGATCCATCTGGTTTGCAATCGTCAATAATGGACTGTAATGAATATGACAAGTGTTTTATGTGCAATTTGTTCTCTAAAACACAGTTTGTCTTTTAGATGAAGATATTTTTCTTAATTTAAGCCTGCTGAACATAAATCAATATAGTCAAGGACAAAGCCCGATGAATGGTTATGTGATGTTCACTTGTCATCAGAGCTCATTCTCAGAGGCTGATTTTGAGTCATGTAATTCAGTCGGCTTTCTCTGCATTGTTCTTTACTAAAATCCATTCCTCAGGCCTCATCAGTGTCAGTTCCTAACGCTAGTTTAAAAATTAAATGCGTATTGATCTTTACAGAAAAAAGGACGGTGCCGAACCCCCACACCCCACTTCCACTAAAAACAGACAAAACAATTACAGGCAGACACAGCAGCTCCGCACAATCAACACTTCCTAAAAATAGAACAAATTATCGCTCAGTTTCATGTGAGTGTGTGTGTGTGCGGGTGTGCGTGTGCTTATTTATTTACATAAGCATTTTTGTTTTCATAAGCATATTGCTAACTGAGATTCATTCACTGAGGCAGAATTATTTATTTATGGTATAACAACTCATCTTACATTAGTGTTTAGTACATTTTAGTACATTTAAATCAAGTGTTGCATTTGAATTCAACCCAATTGAAAGGGTTTTGTTGAGTCCTGTTACTGTGGTAAAATCAGTGTGACTTACAACCTCAAGAGGATTTATAAACTAGCAAAAGCTCACAAACTTTAACTCAACAATGCATTATTATACCATTTTAAATAAGCTAGAGAGTTTATGAAACATAAGTAGCTAAAGTTTTATAGAAATGTGGATAAATCCAGGGATAGCAAACAAACAGAGTTTGTTTATGAAACCACCTTTTAAGTATCCTCTTCTGCACACTAACAAGCTTAAGATCAACTCTTCCTCTTGTTTGTAGTGCAATCTTGATTTTTGTAGCAGCACTTGATCAATGGAAATGAAATTGCTCATCTAGCCAGACAGTCAATAGTCTCCAAACAGCCGGCACCAAATGTCAGGTCCCCCTTCATATTTACTTTGAATCAATGGAGACTGTGAAAGGATGATGGAGTCCAAAATGGCACGTCAGTTTATCTACAGGCAATCTGCGTTGCCTTTTGCTTTTGTGTAGGAGTTATCCTTTCCCTCTGATCCAGGGTCAGGAACTGGCTACTCAAAGTATGTCTGTGATAGTGATGATGCATTCTACATTCTGACAATGATACATAACAGAAAACTGTGTATACGGTATACTGTTTTTATAGTCATTCATCCACTTATTTTTCTTTGTCTCTGATATATAGGGCTATATTATAAGCCACAGTGCTGTTCCACACAGGAGTCATTTATTGCATGACGTCGTTCCTGCTCATTGCGATCTGTGTCAGTGGGTTCTCAACGCTGTGATCATGTGACATTGATTCCATTATCCTGGCATTATTCCTTTCCCATGCATCATCTCACACAATCCCTCTGTCCATACTGTCAACGCTGATTACGATGGTCATCGGCATGAAAAATGACTAATCAATATTGCAATGGTGTTGAAACATTCTCCTAGTGCCATTGGTAAACGTTTACAGGTGGGTTTGGTGCCAGAGTCGAGCACTGTTTCAATCTCTTTCAGAGTGATTTATCTGGTGCTGCATCTGATCTGATGGTGCATTCAGGTCTGGGCACTTTAATGTGGGTGAATTGGCTCTGCAGGTGATAGATAAACAGTCTACACTGAAACTTCCGACCCCTTGTGCCTCATGCTTCCATTTCTACTGCCAAAAAAAGGTCTTGTCTTAATAGTAATTAAATGGCCTTAAAGTTAATTTGTCGTGAAAGTAAATATATAAATAAATTATCTGTTATATAAATTATATTATATTTATAACTATGTATTTACCTTCAAGACAAAATATTTTATAAATTAATAATTTTATTTATATATTATATTATAATAAATCTGATTGGTTGAGAACTGTGAGATATTGTACTGCTATCGCTACAGAAACGCCCTTTCACCATTTGTATCACTCCGCTTCCTGTATTTCTCACAGAGAGTGTCATGCCGGATGCCCAAATCCACTAAAATTTTCAAATAGTACTGTTTTTTTTGTGTCACGGAATGTAGGTTTAAGAGGTTTTTTTTTTTTTTTTTAGGCGAGAATGTACTTGTTTAGACTTCAAATATGTGCTTTGTTAATAAAGATAACGTCTATTTGAAAATTTGCTTTGACGTTTTTTGGAGATCTGAGCACCCGCCGAGAGTAGCCTCACCTCGGCCAGATCTTCTGGAATTTCCCACTGACTCTGATGTTTTTATAGTGGTTATACATGAGATATAATTCGTTTTGGGTAATTCTAACGGGCAGTCTTTGGTCTCATTAACCTATCATTTGTTCCAGAGCAAATAGTTTTAGCTGAGGGCAAAATCTCATCATGTTATATTTTATGTAACTTTAATGCTGTATATTATTAGAGCACTGCCTTTGTACTTTTGACTGAATTGTCTTTGTACTTTTTTGTTTGTTGTTTTTGTTTTTTTTTAATTGATTTCTTTTTTTTTTTAATAGTTGTTTTTTTTTTTTAGTAGTAGAGTTTGTGTGTGTGTGTGTTCGTGATGGTGATTCAAGTGACATTGTTCCACCATTAGATGGCGACAAGAGACTGTTTTACGAGTCAGCAGTAAAGACTTTTATATTGAAAGAAACCAAAATGGAAGTTACTTGTACTTTTAATAATAGCTTGTAAGACGCAGTTAACAAATGCACTGAGCAGTGCTGTCATCGGAAATCACCCTTAACAGATGAAAAATAGAACGACAAAGATATTGCTTTCCTCAGCGGACATTCAAGCTCATGTTTTATTGTGAATATGAGATTGAGCTGAAGAATGAATGCTGTGTTAGATGCAGGTAATCACACTCGCTCAGTCCATCTCTCGCATAATGATATTTATAATTCAGTGAGATTTTAATACAATAATACAATGAGCTTTTAATGAAGCAACTCAACGTTTCATTAGTTACTAGTTCTAAAGTGATGTTTTCGAATTAGTAACAGAGGCTTGAGCTCAGCTGTTAAAAACAAAAGGATTTTAAAGACACTCTGTTGTTGTTTTTCTTATACATTTACACACTCGTGCCATCGAACTGTTGTATAAACGCAATATCACACTCGTAGACGTGAGATCTATATATCGGCACACTGTGATTACCTACGGCACTCTGCCCTATGTGTTTGTGTGTGTGTGTCTGTGTGGGGCAGAAAGAGACAGATGATATATATATATATATATATATATACACACACACACATATATATATATATATATATATCGAAACGTTTGAATAAACGTGTGTTTGTTTGTGTGTGTGTTTGTTTTATTTTAATTTATTTAGTTTATAAATATGGAAGGCAAAAAATTATTAATTTTCTAATTTATTAATTATTAGTCCATTTTGTGGTTTTAAGAGCTATCTAAACAAAAAAAAAAAACAATCTGGATAATAATAATAATAATAATAATAATAACAACAACCAAACTTATTAGCTAATAATTTGACATAATTGATCTAGTTTGTTTTATCTGAGGCTGTTAATATGGACTGAAAATAGGCAGTTCATATGTCAGTATGCAGTCAAGACTCAATTTTGACACTGTTCTCGCAAATAGGATTAAACTAAATACTCACTGTACATGTTGTGTTTTGAGCTATAGCCACATATCCCATAATTCAACACTGATCTGTTAGGGGTCTGAGGTTGTATCTTCAGAGCGTCACGTTGGTGTCAAGATAGTTATCTCTCCTTTGGATTTGGAAATGTCTAAAAACCCTGAACAGCAATCATGCTGTAGAGAGTTTTTAAAGGCTCTTTTCTTTGATGAGTCTGTTTTCAGTGACGGCTTCGAGCTCCAGCAATTTGCTGATATGTGATTCCGACAGACACTTTAGCCTGTAAAAGGACACAGTGTTTGTTGTGTACCCGGCAGGAACTGGGTCTTTGTGTGCACTTTTTCACCTTTTCCTTTCTCACTCGGCAAAACAGCTGTTGTCTTTTTATTTCAGATGTTGAATTGAGCAGACAAACAATGTTATTGAGGAAATAGTTCACCCAAAATAAATAATCAAGCTCTAAAAAAAAAAAAAAAAAAAAAACATTTAGTGTATTTTCCAAGTTTTCTGAAGTCCATACCATGTCTTTCTGCATAGCAACACTCTAGCAATAATCCAGGAGACCCTAGCAATTGCCTAGCAACCACCCAGAACAACAGAAGAGATGTCACACATACAAGTTTTACTTACTATTCACAGTTCACTGAATGGAAAGATTATCAGTGAATAATGACTTAAATTTTGGTTTGTTCCTAACACCTTCAAAAGACAAGTATATAACTAGCATAAACCACTTTTACGATCATGTTGTGAGGCTTTTTTGTCTTTTTTAAAACTTGAAAGCTCTAAGCCTATATTTATTGTACTACAGCACATTATTCAAAAATGGTCCTTTTGTGTTCCATGCAAAAAAGTCATATGGGTTTGGAACAACATAATGACAGAAGCTTCATTTTTGGATTAATTTATGTATATATGTATGTATATTTATATTTTTATATATATATATATATATATATATATATATATATATATATATATATATATATATATATATATATATATATATAAACAGCCTAATATAAATTCTGGTTTCTTTTGAAATATCACGCTGAAGATTTTTCAAAATAGCAATTTGAATGAATTACAATACTACATTGAGTCAATATCTCGACTTGTGAAATGTCTTTTGTGTAGCTGTGGGAGTATATTATTGAGTTTTAATGCATTTTTTCCTGCTCAATATTAATAAAAGAATTATGATGTGAAAGAGGGTATAAACCTTGATAATTGCAAAATGAAAAATGCAGTCTTTCAGCCTTCAGTGCGTCAGTTGTTCATAAACTCTGCATTTGCTTCCAATCAGAGAAAGATAAAAGCACATGTCTATTAGGAGAACCAAACGCGCATTTTAAATTCATGCCCACGAGGTTACAGCCGCATTGGCTCTCTGTACCTCCATCTCACTTGTGTGGGGTTGCAAGGGTCATATGAGGAAAAAGAGAGAGAAAGCTGCAAGAAGGAAGAGAAAGACGAACTCTGCAGTGCACTGAGTTTCTCTTCCTCTATTTTCTGCTCCGCTGCGCCTGAGTGACCTGTGGCCTATGTCTGGGCAGAAGAAGTGTTCATAAAGCCCAGGCTTCTTTCTCTGCAGGGGTGTAAAGGGTCAGACCACTTGCCGTCAGTGGGCCGGACTCCCTGCTCATGCAGCCGCTTACTCCGCTCTGTTTCTGCAGCTCATCTCACCACTGGATAACTGGGTGGTATGACCCAAAATGTACATTGTGGTATGAGTAATTTGACTTTGTGGTAATAGTATCCACCTTATTTTGAAACATAGAAGTAAGCTCTTTCCTGTGAATAAGCAATACATCGGATTCATTAGTCTCTATAAAAGTGGGTAAATGGTAAAAATGTTTATGCTACAAACCATGTGTTTATGATTATGATAATATATTAAAGCAATATAATATACCAGTTTGCAATATCAAGCAGAATAACAAACTGTTTTAATACAAATAATTGGAAGCAACTGACACCTGAAGCCTTGCTCATGTTAAAAATGGCCATGTTCGCTGTTACGTTAAAAATAAGATCTATCACAATACAGTTATTTTTGGGTGAAATTCAGCCCAATAATTGTATAATAGTTTAATAAAGTATGTTTCTAAGGGGATTGTTTTATAGTGAGTGAGTGAATCAGTCATTCATTGCATTCACTGAGTCAGTTAGTCATTTAATGGATGAGCCAAAGTCACTTAATAAGTGATTGAGTCAGAGTCAGTGAGTCAGTCATTCAGTGAATGGTTGAGTGAGTCAGACTGAGTCAGTGTTTCATAGAGTCAGTCAGTCGTTTAGTGTGTGAGTGGGTCAGTGATTCATTCATTCATTCATTCAGTCAGTCAGTCAGTCAGTCAGTCAGTCAGTCAGCCAGCCAGCCAGCCAGTCAATGAGTCTGTGAGCGAGTGATTCACTTAATCAGTGAGTCAGTCATTCAGTGAATGATTGAGTGAGTCAGAGTAAGTCAGTGATTTAATGAGTCGGTTGACTGACTCACTCACTAATTGATTATAATTTAACTATTAGCAGGGCTCTAGACTGTGACCATTTTTGAGAATGTGCGAGTTAAAATTTGATGTGGTCGTCACATTTGTGCAGTGCTTGGTCTGCTCTGCTCCATACAGCACGCTGCAGAGGTGCAGCACAGTGCAGCAGGAGTCAGATTTCACTGAGCACTTGAAGAGACTGAGAGAGGTGCATTCAGTACGGCTTTATCACCACATCAGCACAAGCACAAAGGTGTGTGCCACAAAAATGACATGAAAAACTAAGGAAACAATAGCAGATGGAGGAATTGCTTTTCAAGCTAAATCTAAAGTAAGTAAAGTAAAAGACCACTACTTAAACCAGAGAAGGTGAAAACATGCAAGCACTGTCACCAACAGCCAATTTAGTTTTAATTTTTTTTTGTTTTAATTTTGAAAAGCCTGTTGTCTTTGCTGTTTACCTCACATTACGGCTTTCTTTTACATTAGGCTTTATTTTAATATATAATATATATTTGATTCCACTCATGTATTGAGTCAGTCAGTCATACTTTTAATTTATACCTGCAGACAAATATTTTCTAGAATTTGCATGACATGATATGTTCACCTTTGTGGAGACATCTGGTCATGTTTGTGTAAGAATATTATTATCAAACTGCAGAAAAGGTAGCTGACAGAATCGTAAACAGACATGAGCTTGTTACGAGTGATAAGCTATGGCTCTCTAAGGATGTACTCACTGTATAGTGTTGCCATAAATAGCTTCTCTTTGATGTGACAGTATAGTTATGGGTGACAATGATCTGTTCATTTGAGGAAATTTCTGAAAACACTAACTGCAGGCCTTGGATGCTGATGAAAGGGTGACCGGGGCTATGCTGATGATGACATCTCTCGCCCTGTGCTATGATGGACAGCCACATACTCAAATAAAGTGCTCTCTAAGTTTGTGCTTATTTCAATTTAACTTGCTTTTTCTTTATTGAACCATAAAAAAAAAAAAAATGACCTGTGTCAATTCTGTCAGAACCCGTTTTCTTTGAAGTTACCTTCTTTTCCTCTGTCATGCACAGAACCTCTATTGTGTTCCTAGGAGCGTAGCATGTTTGTGGCTCTAGTGCCCCATCATCTCACCTGAGCAGTTCCCCTAATCTCAGGGGTGGTAATCAAGTTTTTTGGGGGGGGAGAGGAAATTGCTTTTACCTCACGCAGATGAAGGATTCGATAATAAAGAGAATTCATTCTCCACAACTCGCCTTTGAGCCCCATGACGTCCATGTATCCGTCCAAAAACACAGGAAGAGCACAGCACAGTGATTACTCAGACACTTGATGCATGCGTCATCTGGGTTGGAAATGAAAAGTGAAAGAAAGAAAGAAAGAAAGAAAGAAAGAAAGAAAGAAAGAAAGAAAGAAAGAGAAGGAAAGACTAGAGGGAATTAATTTTGATATTTGTTAGCTAGCATATTTGAATGCAAAAAAATACCCAACATTTTACTGCAGTTATTGTAATAAGGTCATTTTAAGTGTAATTACCTAGGTATTCTGACTAGTTACTAGGCAGGTTTGGTCCCAAATGAAATAAAACCAGGTACTTGTGAATTTGTAGGGGTGCTCTAGTATTTCAAGGGCAAATGTGTAGGCAGTGACACTTAAGCACCATCGGTATAAAAATAGCACCATTGAGACAATGTACAAGTGTGAGTAAGAGCTTGAACTGTTAATGCAGTGCTTAATTTACATTCAGTGACGTAAAGACATTGCTTAATTATTCAAAAGCATTTAAATATATCACATGTTGACATGGTATAATAGACCATGTTAAACTATGAAAGTGAACAAGAGGAGGAAGGAAAGAAGGAAGGTGTTTCATACAAGTTCTGGATTGGTTGTTACTATTAACATACAGTGTAAGATGTTAGAAAAATTTATTGCCAGTTCTTAGAAGTTTTTATTTATTTACTTATTAATGTGGATATGAATGTACTGTAATGTATTGTAATGATTACCAGCTGAAGTGCTCATGAGCTCCTCCAGAGGGCACTCCACCCCAGACTGTCATCACTCCCTCACTAATCACATTCCCCATAATCCTTTGCCTGGGCTGCAAAATGTTTTTTAAACGGAAACAGTGGTACGCTGAACACCCTTTTCTAATGACGCAAGAGTTGCAACTATGGCAGCTGAGAAGGCCATTCTTTGTGTTATTTTTGAAGAATTTTCGAAGCCTGATGAAATCGGTATAAATATGTGTTTAATATTGCAAAATACACTCAATGTTACAGTCATTGCCCTTGCCCTCCAGAATAAAAGAGAACATCCCGAACGAGTGAAGGGATTTGTGGAAGCTGTGGTTCCTAATTATTGTGATCCAAAATTTGCCTCGCATTTCAGGATGAAAAGACAAACATTTCAGGTAAAGGATAATCCACTTCTTACCTCCGAGACTGTGTTAAGATCTATATGACCTTATTATTTTTATTGTAAGTATTAGGCTTACCATTATTGCTTATCACTGTTGTTGTGCTATGTTATTGTAATATTCACCATAATACAATCAGAGGAGTATAGAAAGGTTTATGAAAGTGTCGCTCCACAATACAACAGCAAAATATATAAATGTGTATAGTATTTTTATGATACATTAATCAGTATTTAGCACACCAGGAAAGGATATGGACCAGACGACATTGCAATTACTAAATGATATTTAGACAGACTTCAGTTCCAGATCTATACTTGTGCTCTTATTTTTTGTTATTTGCCTTTAATGTAAATAAACATGTGCAAATATTATACTTGCTCTTGTGAATTTATTTTGATGTTAATTACATTGTGCGAGCTGTCTCTTTAATACAGCGTGGTTTATACACATGTTGCTGCTGATTGGGCTGACATGTTTGACACACCCACCAAACAAGAGAAAACATATCTCAAACCCTGTTGCAAACTGTTGCACACCGTTTCCAGGAAACGTCGTTCAAACCGGAAACCGTAGCGGTTTGAGCTTGAACTTGCCTCTGGACTCTTGTTCACTGATTGCATTCACCTGTGTCTTGTTACCTCCATCAGTCTCACCCTATTTAAAGCCTTGTTTTTCACTCATCAATTGCTCAGTATTGTTAGCCTGTAGCATTCCCTAGTTCCTGTGTTTTTCCGTGTTTTCCTCGTTCCTTGTTTTCTTGACTTGCCTTAGTGTTTTTGACCCTGGACTGTTTACTTGTTTCTGATTGTTTGCTGCCTGCCCTCACCTAGTGATGGGCAGAGTGAGGCTTCATGAATCACTGAAACAGCTGAAGCAAATGTGCCGAACTGTGTCGAGACTTTGAAACAATCAGAAACCCATCTCCACTGTGACACTTCCACGTGTTGTTCTGCATAATTATAGGTTATATTGGTCATAAGAAGTGAAAATTAATAAAAGATATTAAGCCACAGTGTGTCACATTTGCTACATTTGTTGTGAGATTTTTATTTTGCTGCCTGTCGGTCGAAACATTTGTGAACCGCACCAATGCTTCATTTAGCCATTGTCACATGACATGGATGTTTTGAGTCACACTTCAGAGCAGTGTTTCGAAACATCTACATTTCGGGATCTCGACACTGCATCAAAACATCATTTTCACCTCAGCCATCCCTACCCTGACCTTCGCCTGATTTGTGGATTATTCTTTTGTCTCGCCCTGGAATATACCTGTTTGCTGGTGTGTGACCCTGCCTGTTTGACGACTCTTTTGAATAAAGCCTGCACTTGGATGCACTACTGTGTATGCATATCCAAACTGTGTATATAAAATTGAAATAATTATGTTTTTTTTTTTTTTTTTTTTTTTATAAGTCTCTTATGCTCACCAAGGCTCCACTTCGTAGATTAAAAATAAAATAACACAGAAATAATGTAAAATATTTTTACAGTTTAAAATAACTATTCTATTTTAATAAATTTTATTCCCCTGATGCAAATCTGAATTTTCAGCAGTCATTTACTTCTTCAGAAATCTATCTAATCAAGCAATCAATCAATCAATCTAATATGCTGATTTGCTGCTTAAGAAACATTTCTCACTATCATCAATGTTGAAAACAGCACCAATAATAATTGAGCCCCAAATTATTTTTAATTAATTTTAACATGTAAAATAATTTAATTATTTCATAATTGTGTTTTATTAAAGCAGCCACTAGCCTAGAATCAGGCCTTCACATTTCAATAAAAGTCAAGGTTTCGATTTTGTATTGAGCTCAGCAGCATATTTAAAAGCTTAAATACTATTGGTTTGCTCAAATCTGCAAACCTAAGTATAAACATCAATGACACTTGCTTTTCTTTGGCAGGGCAGGGCCATAATAATAATAATAATAATAATAATAATAATAATAATAATAATAATAATAATAATAATAATAATAATGATAAAAAAAAACATATTAGCCCTCAACGTAACACTCAGTTCCCACCCAAAAAACTTTTACACAGTGATTTCTGCCTGTATTTTAGCAGAGAATTGGCTATTATCAGCTCTGCACTTCTTTGTAGTCATCCCAGCAATGTGATTGAAGTCCTGCAGTACCTCCGGAAGGCCTTGTTCCCTCATTTCATTTTTACACCATTTTTCCTAAACCAGCCATTTTGGTACAAATTGAACTTAGAGATAAAATAACCTTGGCCAACCATCAGACCTGAGGTTAATCCACTGCTGGTCCTATTTGGGAAACCTCATTTAGCAAGTTTCGGAGTGTCACACAGACTTCATAAATCGCCTTCACCTCAGGTTTAATAGTTTCACAGCTTCTGCTCCATGTAAGATACCCAGTTTCCTCTCGCTGGTGTCAGTGTCCAGACAGTTTGTGTTGTCCCGTGCGGCTTGTCAGCCCATAACAGGATGCAGTGTAAAGGCTCTTCTGACCGCGTCTCACTTGGCTGACCGTCTGTCTGCTCGTTTTGCTTTCAAAGCTCCAGATTCCCATAGAGACATCTCATGCTGTCAGGTTACAGCGCACGGGTCTCTCCGCTGCACATGTATGTCCTTCCTCTATGAATACACACTTCCAATACCTGTGCATCAAATCCAAACACCATGACAGTAGCTTGACAGTTGGAGCTTGTTCTTGTCATTGCCTGGAATAGTGAGAAATGACGTGTTTTACAGAGGTCTGTTTTTAGTTGTTTTTTTTTTTTTTTTTTTTGGAGGGTTGGTGAACATACTATGTGAGTTTTGTAATCGCTTCATTCATTGCTCCTGGTTCTATGTTTGTCGCATAAAAAAAAATCACTTTTGCTCCACCATGTCAGTCTTTTTTTCCTTATTAAGTTGCAGAACATGCTGCTAGCAACACAAGGGTCATGACTCATGAGTTCAATTCCCAAGGATAAAATGTTTATCCTGAATTTATCGCTTCACGAATGGGTGGCTCAGTGTGAGTATTGTTACTTTTGATTGTGGTATTATATTGAGAGGATTGTCATTTGTAATTTGTATCGATGATGATAATGGCCTTCAAATGCAGATTACATTGTAATATTATATATTAGAATATAATAAATGTGTAATACATTGATAGTATTTTGATATATAATATTATATATTGTATGATTTTGGGGGAGAAAACCTAATTACAAATTTTCTGATAATTGAGAGTAATCAGATTTTGAAAGGTGTGTGTGCTTGTTAGCATGGCTGCACAGTTAGCCCCAAAACTCTGAGATTATCTATCAATATAATAATAATAATAATAATAATAATAATAATAGTAATAATAATAATAATAAATCTTAATATGCATTAGATTATTACTATTGTAATATTTCACTGTAAATAAAAAAATGAATATTTAATAATAATGATAATAATTTTTACAGTATATCTACAATTACAATACTAATATTTATGGTTGTATTTATTTAATTATTTTAATTTTTCGTTACACCACTAAGCTTTTATTTTGGTGGAAATCCATAGGAGCCATTACATTTTCACAAATATTTTAACTATTTAGTTGTTTCTTTTTCGACTACTAATTCTTTATTAACATGCTTAACATGTTCATGGCTCCCTATTCTCTGCAAAATCACACTACTCTGCTTTGCACTCTGTCTCACCCAGCAGCCTCTATTTTCCTAACTTACAGGGATGATGTCGCAATTTGCTGTGGGCGAATGAAAGGTGTAAATGAGGTAATGAACAGTGGTGAGGAGAGGCATATGTACAGTCCCCACATGCCTGTCAGGACATTCAAAATAACTTTTCACAGAGTGAAAGAGCAAGTGCTTTCTCCAACCCCAAACGCCACCAACTGAGTACAATTCCTGCATTTTGACTTCCTCAGGTGTGAACGACTGCCACATAACACTATTTGTGTTTTTTTTATATGGTTTCAATTGTACCTGAGGCTGAACCCTTTAAATAGCTCCCATTCATCAGCACCCCTCTATGCTGGTGTAATGTCAGAAGCTTGTTGTGAAACGACTTTACACGCTGCAACAGCAAATGGAAAGCCAGAGGGCAGAGCTGCTATATTTAACTAGAGAGCTGTGAATGAGCCACGATGTTTACTGAGGTCTGCTGCGTGAACTTGTTTCCTGAATCTGCAGACGGGCTCTAATTGGGTTGCGGTGTGCTGTGCATTTGATGACGTTTATGTCTAATCTGTCTTATCAGCACTGTTTCTTTCTTTTTTCATTTATTTATTTATTACGGCCTGAGCACTAATGGTGCGAGGACCCTCTTGGAATTGTTCAGTTTCTAATTCTTCTTCTTCTTCTTCTTCTTCTTCTTCTTCTTCTTCTTCTTCTTCTTCTTCTTCTCCAAAGTGAATTGCATTTTTGAGAGCCTAAACATGAGCAAAACTCACAAAACCTTGCACACGCGTCAGAACTGGGTTTCATAATTGGGAGTGGCAAAATGACTCGATAGCACCACCTATAAAATTTTAGCTAAGCGCCCCTCCTACTATGTTCGGTACATGCATGAAATGTATCAATACCTACAAAAAAAAAAAACTACTCTTGGAGCCAGCCATAAGTTTCCTCTACAATTTTTGTGCAGTTTTTTCCATTTTTTAGGCCTCGTACTTTAACAAACTTCTTCTACAGTTTTAATCAGAATGTCTTCAAATTTGGTGAGTGTAATCATAAGGCCTTTGCGATGCTAAATTATGATCTTGAGTTTTCATCGAAGAGTGTGTCTGTGGTGGCCTGACATTTCACCATAAAACAGGAAGTTGCTATAACTTTAGCATACAATGTCCCATCTGCCCCAAATTTCACATATTTGAGTTCTGTCCTGAACACATTCCCATGCCCATATTCAGTAGTAGTCATAGCGCCACCTGCTGCAAACAGGAAGTGGCATGTTGTGCACTGTAATGAACTCTGCCTAGAGCTTTAATGACATCAACATTATATTTGGTCAGTGTAATCTAAAGGCATTTGCAATGTTAAATTGCAGAGATCTTGAGTTTTCATTAAAGGGCGTTCCCATGGTGGCCTGACAAAATTTGATGTTTTGCCATGGAAAAAATATGTTGTTGTAAGTCACCCATACTATGTCTGATCTGCCCCATGTTCAACTTCACATGTTTGATAAGGTGCTGTCAATGTAAAATGACTTGTTTTACACTAACTTAAACATGCAATGTCCAATCTGCCCCAAACTTCACATGTTTGATGAGAGTCCTGGCCTAAAAACATCTACATGCCAATATTCAGTTATAATTATTAGCGCCACCTGTTGGCAACAGGAAATGTCATGTTTTACACAAACTAAAATATGCAAAGTTTAATCTACCCCAGATTTCTTCTGTTATTTTTAACAGCCTTAATTTATGCAGCCTTAATGAGTATGAGGCATTAAAATTTCGTACAGACCCAAAACTTTTTTTTTTTTCTTCATCAAGAATTGTCGGTAGGTTATAAACTTATACTGGCCTATTAACAACACTCTATCCTAAATTCCCACCGCTGTAGGGTTTCATTATGTGTATGCATCACATCTGCATGTGGATTTATGTTCATAGACAGAGAGTGAGAGAATTAGGTGTATTAAATGATTAATTCACCAGCATGTCCTTCATCTACTCCAGGGGCACATGGGTGACATTACTCAGACAGGGCAAGAGCAGGAAACCAGGCACAAGGAGAAACGAGCACCGAGCTGTTTTTCACCCTTGCTCTCTGTGACGGGATGTGATTAGATTAATTAAAGTAGTGAGTTAGGAGGGATGTGTGTCGCAGCGGGTCTTGTCATAAAGACGAGCTGTTTTCTCTCCTTCATTCATTGATCTGCCAAGCACCTGCTGTCAGACAGCCGTGCTACACTGCCCTCCTTTCTCACTGTCTTTCAATCTGAATGATCGATCCAGTGGAACGGATTGAATCCATTCAGTCAGATGCAGTTTTATTCTTTCTTTCTTTCTTTCTTTCTTTCTTTCTTTCTTTCTTTCTTTCTTTCCATTCATTATAAACAGCACACTCACAGTCACCGTTGCGCTAGTCTTGGCGTCAGTTGTTTGGAAAAGTAACCTTAGTTTTAAACCACCCCCATATCTTGTTCTCTGGCTTTTTATGTGTGCTATTTCTCAGAAGTGGGTTGATAATGCTGATGTAATAGTGAGTGCAGTCTTAGCTTACAGACTGCCTCATTTGCATATCATAAAATATGCAAATGCTTTGATGTAGAAACAAGTTTCACTTAGAAATTGCTATTAAATTTTACAAACAAGCTTAATGCAACTGAAATTATGTAACAGTAATATAAGGTGAAGTTTCAAAGTAAAATGATGCTCAGTGATACTAAAATAACACTGTACCAGGCGATCTTCACTGAATAATAAAATCTGCAGTTACTGTTTGAAAGTCCAAGGAGCAGCGAGCATGTTGTTTCTTCTGCCTCTCGCAGCGCGACAGATCTGTCCGAGCTGTCATACGTGATCTACCCCTGTTTGAAATTTGTCGGCCTTCTCTTTGCAGTGGCGTCTATGCACACTGTACAGTGTTCATCACGCGGTGAGTCAGAGGGAGTCGTTCAGTAAACAGTTGGGTCTGAAGGCATAATTAAGGGGAGAGCTGAGGTCTATCACGGCAGGAAGAGATAGGCAGACAGAATAAGAATTCATTTAAATGCCGCCACTCGGATAAAGGGAGATAATTACTGAGCTTAGCGTGTACACCTGCCTCTGACTGCGAGAGGCATCACCTCACTTGCCACCATTTTGTGTAACGTAGTGAAATGAAGCCCGAGTCTGCCGTCGCTTTGCTCTGTTGGAGAGGATCCGGAGGGCAGCTGAGGAAAAGAGTTGGCCTTTCTGCTTTGAAATTACTCCTACATGTTGCAGAATTTCTGGTTCATCTGCTTGAGCTTCTTTAGTCATATATCCCTAGCATTTCACTCTTCTCTCACCTTTCTTTCTGTACTCTAAAAAAGGGCCATGTTTTACCTGAGATTTGGAGTTTCTTGCTCCAAAAACATCTGTAATTTTGTTCCAAACAACCCTTTCTCTGTTACTTAAAAAGTTTGTTTTTGATACTGTATCTTTAAGAATATGTGCATGTTATTATTATAGGCTAACTTCCATATTTGTAGATAGTGGTTCATTAAGAATAAGAATATTACTGTTTTTACAGTATTTTAGATATAAATAAATGCAGTCTTGGTGAGCATAAGAGACTTGTATTTTTTAGTCTTAAATGGAAAGTGCCAGACTGTCATTTCTGATCATTCTTGCCAAATTTAACCACTGTATGTTGATTTGTTTATGTTTGTGACATCATTACATGTGAATGCCTCATTCCTTTCATTATATTTTCCATAAAGGGCATGGGAGGGTGCTTTTCTTGTAAATGGGATAGTAGACTAGTAGCCCACAGGAATATGTTAACATGGTAGTAGTGTACTACCGTGGTATAGTAGAAAAAACTTCAAATTAATAGCCATCTTTTTTTCTGTCTTTGTATAATGTTGTGAAAGAAGTTTATTTTCCAAATGTATTCCTTGACATCGCATCAGTTTTATGATTGAAGACGTGATATTTGTTTCTCTGCAAAAGCGATGTCTGTCGATGAGAAGACGTCTGCAAAGAATGCACCTCTGAGGACAAAAGAAGCAGTGAATGTGAACTTACAAACAAACACAGTCATCTGTCATCTCATGTGTCCATCAGTTTTCCCCTGGAGGGACTCTATCCGTGCGGATGTGTGAGCAGACGCATGTGCGTGCGCCCCTGTGGTTGGTTATTTATTTATTTCTTTTTTGATTGTGTTGACCATGGCCTCAAGCAAACAGAAGAAAATTGGGTCTTTTGTTTCCTGGGAGAGACAAAAAAAAGTCTCCAATCACAGGCATTGCACATATTATATGACTGTCTCCATTAGGAGAAATTAATAATAATAGGGTTGTCAGTATTACATGTTAAGTTAGTACAGTTAATTTAATTATTTAAAATATATATATTTTAAGTTTTATTATTATTATTATTATTATTATTATTATTATTATTATTATTATTATTATTATTTATGAAATTAGTATGTTCATTATACATTTTTTTATATTAAATTTTTTGTTGATTATTTAAATTACAATAAAAATATATTTTATAAAATAAAATAATATTTTCTTTTTATTTTCAATGAATAAAATTATATATTTTTAAAAAGTATTTATTTAAAAAAAATACCATATAAGAATAAATGAATTTAAATTAATGTTTGTGATTAATCTGCATTTCATTTAACAATGTAGAATTCACAATAATTTATATCTATAACATATTTCTATTAATACTTTATATTTATACTACTGATTCCACTATTGACTGTATGAGAAGTGAGGTCACGTGTTTCCCTTTCTCCCCACTGTCCAGTGGCCCCCTAACATGTGCGCTCACGTGAGGGGAGTTACGAAGCCTTTCCAGGATGTTAACTAGACTTCAAACAGCCGAGCTGCCTTTTGAAGAAGCGAGGAGAGACCCAGACACACTCATGGTCATTATGTGAGGAATCTTGGAAGAGAAAATAACTCCTTAAATTGAAAGCAACACAAGTTTTTTTTTTTTCTCTCCAGTTGTTGTTGTTGTGGAGAACATCAAAAATGGTTTCAGGGATGCAATTATTTTAGATATATTTTGGACTTTGGGAATTGCTGTTGTGTTGCTTGCTGAGGTTGACATGAGGAGCCAGAGGAGAGGGCATAAAGCATCATGCAGTGCACAAAAACAAGCGGCACACACGCAATACAGCTGTCTAAATAGGGCATAGAGAAAAAAAAAAAAAACTGATGAAATCAAGGGTTTTTTCACATTCTCAGGTGGGAAATCATTATACACAAAAAGCATGAAAGATGTTTGAAATTTCTGCTTGATATCTCATATTTATATCCATAAACTATGGTACTTGTTTCTGCCATGGGAAAAAATAAAAAAAAGTTAGTTGACTTTTTATCTGACAATTCAGACTTTTTCTTTGCAGTTCTGAGTTCATATCTGACAGTTGCAATTCTAAGAAAAAAAGTCAGAATTATGAGATATAAAATCAGAATTGCAAGATATAAACACAGAATTGATAGATATAAAGTTTGGAAGTATTACAATCTTAAAAATGTAAAACTGCTACTTATTAAAAGCTAACAAACATAAAATATTTAAGAACCGTTTATATTATTAAGATACTTGTATCAATGCATTTTTTTATTTTTATTTTATCTATTAAGCAATTTGGTTTGTTAGACACCTTAACCTACCCCCAAACCTAAACCTACCCATTTTATAGCAAATATAAAAAGATATAAAACATAATTGACCATTTGAATGGAAATGACCATTTTAGTAACAATATAGCATTAAAAATATATTTTTTATAGCTGCTAATCCCACTCCTACCTCTAAACCTAACCATATCTATTTCTTAAAAATATGAACATTATAAAGGAAAACATGACAGATAAGTGCAACCACAATAATTTAATGCAAAAATGTCAAAAGCAACTTTTGAATTTGTAACGTGTGTCTTACGGTCACTGCTCAGGATGGAGATGAAGATCACTGAATAAAGGCTTGAGTTTGGGACTGTTCCTCGCAGTCGTATGGATTCTGAAGATTTAGAATACAGCACACAAATAAAATGGACTCCTGTAATTATGTTGCACTTTTTGGTGTATTCTCTTTTATGGTTTTATTGTCAGTCACAGTTTTTAGTGTTTGTCACATGCTTCGCATCCAGTGTAGATGCAGTGTTAGGAATCATTAGTTGTTTTCCCTTATAAGGATTCACACTTTGGGCACAACCCCTAACTCCAATCTCAACACCCCCTGCTCGCCCCCGCCGATGTCATCGTCCATCGCGATGTTTCAGTGTAGACATCGTCCGATGCCATATTTTTAGACATCACCCAACCCTACCCGACACCTGTGAGATTACAGCTTTAGTATGTGTGCCTGTTGATTTTGGCACAATCTGAAATAAATGAAGAAGTGAGTTATCAGTCCCAGGTCCGTCCTCTGCACTAAAAGTGCAATCTAGACACTTTATTATGGAGACGTTATGTACTAGTTGTGGTATGTTGTCATCTCTTATGCAAAATTATCCTTCAGAAATCATTTATATATGCTGATTTTGGTGCTCAAGAAACAATTTCTTATTGTTATCAATGTATATATGGCACCTTAGTAAAGCCACAGATTCTGTATCTCCTCATCGTTTTTCTCTCCTCCATCTAATTTGCAACATTAGGCTTGCTATGTTGACTCGTGTGCACATTAGAGTAAAAGTCTGTCCATTTTTCTTAAGTAAGCACATTAATGCCTCTGCTGAGCATTAACCTTGAGTCCTCTTCGACCTGGGCAAACACATTAATGTCTCCAGTGCTGAGCAGTTTGTTGACCCAAGCCCTAATTGTGTATAGTCTTCCATTGAGCGAAAAGACCAGCACATCCGTCATTCTCAGCATTCAGGCCTTATTGACAGATCTGAATAAATGGTTGGCTAATGCGGGAACCCTCGTTGTTTACCCACACACTTTCGACAGCAGTCGCCATCACAGAATCTGATGGTCCAATAATTTGCCCTCTACAGCAGTCAGGCAGATTTATGTAAATGATGCCTTTTCCTAGAGAGTCTAATTGAGGGTCTGCTGGGCTCAAGATCTTCCGATGTCAGTCAATGTAAGAAATTATGGCACATTCGGCTGTAAGGGGAGGTTTTGTCAATCCTAGAGGCGACGATATCGGTTTACATACTCATTATGTACACTGACCTGTTATTTATCCATAGACACAAAGACAATTTTAATATGCTATAGGTCCTTGGGATCAAAGGATGGATTTTCAACATGCTGCTCATGCCAACATCACCTCAAAGCTAATTTATGATCTTCACAGTGAAAAAACCCAAGAGTATCTTCTCAGTGGGGTATTGAAGACCCTTCGCTTTGCACCTTTCGCTTTGGTCATATCCCTGGGGCATAAATGTCTTTTCCTCTTTAATCAAATCTATTGTACACCCCTGGTCTGAGGTTCAAAAATCAGCTTTATTCAACAGGCAGATGGCACAGGGAAGGTTCAGGGTGAACCAGAAGGACAGAAGATAGTGTCTTTCCATGGGACTAAGGGCTGGCGGGAGGTCCCGCTTCCCCCGCTGGCTGTGTAATGTCCAAACAGCAGGAAGACTGATCTAGGCTTCACTTCAGCAGCTGTTCTGCCGCAACACAATTAAAGCCCATTGTGTGTGCCAGGCCACCGGCTGTAATTACATTTGCTTGCCGGCCGCAGCAGATCTCAGGCAGAGGACTATCTTTGAAGTCAATGTTGTGCATATTTTTAAGCAGTGATTACCTACAGTAGTGCATGCCAGTGCCTCTCTTTTTTGTCCTCTGAAGTGATTCTGGACAATTAATTAAACTGAAATCTGGTACCCATTGGAAATAGAGTACGTGCCTCTATCTCCATTTCTCTGAAACTCCAAAAACCTACATATACTGTGCATACAAATAGCTGCAGTGATTATGATTTACAGGGTCAGAGTTTCGATTAAGAAAGTGTCATTTTCGCACGCTTATGTCGTGACCGCAAAACAATTTTAACATACTGCGAGATTTGAAAACTGATACTTTTGGAACATTAGCGTCACATATACAGCTTCATATGTATGGGTTTTCTAACTTATCTAGTATGGGAAGTCAAACACAAAAAAGTGGGACAAAACAGCACAGTATTAAGATATCATGTCAATAGCCAACCGGCGCGAACGATTCAACATCGAAGAGACAATACTGTAGTAGTCTTGAGGAGCATGCCCAACTTCTAGTATTTTTTTAATTTTCTATTTCAGGTTATTGTTGTTCTCGTCAAGATTTACATTCAGCACAATATTGGAGTTATATGCCATTTTAAATTTGAATTTCTGAATACTGTGGAACTTTACTCTAAATATAGATTAACAAAGAGTAATGGAAGTGTGGGCACAGTGGCATGGCTTTGTGAAAACAAGTCAGTCTGAGGTGACAGCAGATCAATGGAAGATCCAGAAAAACGGGAGAGTTCGGGCTCCCAGACTCACAACTCCTGCAGTAGAATCCCGTCACCTTAATCAGGGAGTCATAAGGCCAGCCCCCTCTGCAGACTCCAATTTGGGGACCGCAATGAACTGTCATTAGTGTGATCAGAACAGGCAGAGAGTTGGTATTGTTTGGTTGGCTAGCACATCACTAGTCAGGATTCAGCCAGGGGCCTTCTGGGAAATCACTTTGCCGGCAAAAGAGTCTTCATGTTCATTTTGTAGCTGTGAGAAGAGTGGTGCTCAAATGGAGCCAAGGAGCTCACTAATATGAATGACCTTCTGGGAAAAAGAAAGATTTATTTGTTAGTGCTACTTGCTAAGGCTAGAATCACTATTACTATTGCTTATATTTAAAGTTAGGGATTTGAGCAAACATTGTGTATTAAACTTCAGTGTGTAATTCTAGCATTGAACAACTACTATGGAACAAGAATCTCTACGGAACCATATCTGTACTTTGAAGTCATTGTTTGTGTACTTATTAATATCAACCCGAATGTGATTTACCAGAGCATAAAGAACACAATTAAAGCAGTAATGCAGATCTCTTACATAACAAAACCCTCAGGGAAGAGAAAACTATTCTTTTAAAGGCGTTTTATCGGAGTGAGCGGAGCAGCCATTCATAACACATGACAGGGCTTTACCCTGATGAGGCAATTGTGATTATGATGTTATAGACTGTGGCATATGACACGGTGTCTTGGTTTCTTTGTGTGCTAGATTTGTTTAATAGAGTATGTTTCACTACAAACAGCTATGAGTGGAGAAAAACAAAAGCCTGGTGAAATGTAAACAGTCACAGGCTCATTTATTGTTCTGCTCATTTTACTCTCAAAATGTTTAACAGAACTTATGTACTTCTGCCAAAAGCACAAACATTATTTCCCGATGAGTTTTCCCAATGAGGGCTTATAAAAGTGATATCACCCAAAAAATAAGACTTTAACCCATACGACTTTATAAATAGATATTAATATATTTTTAATATTCTCTCATCATTTTTCTGTCCATCCATTGACAGTCTAACAATCAACATTTTCAACATAAAAAAGACATAATAATAGTAATCCAAATTAATTAAGCACTCTAATCCAAGTCTAGCAAACAGAAAAAATGTTTTATATATATGAATGTATTTTATTTTAGGTTCTCACATAAACATTGATCAATGCACATACAGTACAGAGCACCTCAGATAAGGTAAACAGAAGCTTGAATGTTCGTATTTGAAGAACACACACTGTTAGGTGAACTATCTCAAAGTTGTTTCATTTTTGCTTAATTCATGTGTTGTATGGGACATAGGAATTATTCTCAAAGACCAATTCTTTTTCTAGTATCTTTGGAGCTGTACTTGTTACATGATTTGCAAGGCTGCACTGGTTTGTTTGATTATCTTTTATAGTTGATTTTTTTTTATTTATTTTTTATTCATGATTGAGTTGAACTAGAAAGAGAATGAAACGTAGCCAAAAAGTGAAGCTTACACATGTAAACCCCTTCCATGCTTTTCAAAAAGGATCCCAGGTTGTACCATCAGTGATTACATCAAGTTTATATCAATGTTACATCATTTTTTTTTGCAGTCAGTTGCATAGTGAATTTTGATGGAAATGCAAATCAAGCTATTATAGGCTATTATGTAAATGTCTGTTTTGCTAGTTTAGTATTAAACTCTTTAATGAATGAAATCAAATGTTTGTTTTTATCTGCATTATATTTATTTTAATTTACCCGGTATATGATCACTAACCCTGATTCTGTCTTTTTCTTCTTTCTAGGTGGGTACAGACTGAATGAAACATTATGAAGCATCACATGGTACTCTGTAGTGAGTCTTTAGTACCCTTTCTTTCTTTCTTTCTTTCTTTTTCTTTCTTTCTTTCTTTGTTTTTTTTTTTTTGTTTTTTGGTTTATTTGTTTAGAATTTTTCGGTTTTTTAGGAGTTGTTTTTTTCTATTTGTACTTTATGAGATGTTTGGATGTTGTTTTTTGGTTTTTTTGCCAGTACATAATGCCATCATTCTCAGGCTGAACAGGGAGGTGTGTGTGTTTGTGTGTAGTTTTTTTGTGTTTGTGTATATTTTTTTGTTTGGTTTGAAAAAGGGGTTTTTTGTTTTGTGTGTTGGCTGAGTTGTAAGCGCATGTGTGGCAAAGGTGTGTGTGTGTGTGTTTGTTGTGGAAATGTGGGCGTATTTGTGTCTTTGACACAGATAAACCCTATCAGTCCACTGTCTTATTGCAATGACCTGTCTCCTGACCCTTCCTTGTGTCTAAGGTGCTTTTTGCTTTGATCTTTCATCTGTGTGTTATGTGTTAAAGATAAGTCTCAGTATCGTTGGCGTTTGTTTTTTTTTTGTTTTTTGTATTTGTATATATCACTTCCTGTGAGAGTCATAAGGGTGAAGTCACACTTATAAACCAAGAGTGTGCATGTTTATAGAGTCTGTGCCATTGATGAATAGAGTTATTTATATTGCATGATTAAACAGAAACAGTCTGCCAAATAGCCAGAAGAAATGTTTTGTGTCTTTTAAAAGTTGCCCCTCAGGAGGTAGAAAAAGAAAAGGAAGTAGGAAAGTAGGAGCAACCAGAGCGTTCCAGATGAAGTTCAACATCATAGAGAAGAATTCATTTCAGAAAGTGAAGAAAGCAAAAAGCTGATCTGGCCAGATTCCTGGACAGTCAAGCTCATAGACATTTAATCCTTGCAAATGCAAATACAATTTATTACCCTTTGAAATATCTGAAATTAAATTTTGTCTAAATGTCACAGAAGGTCCATGTCTATTGTCAATATTGTAGCCATGCTTGACGTACAGCTCAAACAGAAGTCACTTTTAAACCAAGCAGCTTTCTGTTGATCAATGCGGCAAATCCATGTGACCAACTGAAACGTATAAGTGAAATCTGCGTGGGGAAATCATTTGCCTTCACGCTAAATTCTTGATTGAAAATTCCTTACATTGTGACAAATTCAGAAAGTAATCTGTTCTAAATTGTGCCTAACAAATTGTTAAGATCTGAAATAATACCTAAGCATTGTAATTGGTATTACTGATGTATAAATGTGGGCAAGAATTTGATGCTTTCTCCTAAAAGTAATTGAACTTTATTCACACTAAGAAAAGAAGGATACCTCCCTGAAATGACTTTTTGCAGGTTGGGATGTCTGTGAAAGGTTACTTGGGGAACCAAAAAAATAACACATTTTGGTCTAATAAAAATATGTACCTCTGTGCACTTTTTGTGCAACACCGATAGTGTTAACAAATGCAAAACTGATATAAAAACGAATTTGTTGATGCAACCGTGCCATTTGAACTTCCTTGTATGCAGATTTGAACTGCTTTGTTGAACCGTGGTTACATGGGATTCAAACTGGAGCTCCTCGTCTCTCAAGTCCGTCTCCGTACTCCGTGAGCTTCCGAACAAACCTACTATCTATAAAAACTCATAGTCATGAAGCTGGATATGTGCAATGCTAACATTCAAAAGCATCAGTTTTCAAATTTCCCAGCATATTAATATTGTTTTGAAGTCATAACATGATATTCTTCAAGTAATTGTGTGAAAACTACACTTTATTAATCGAAACTGTAAATTTGGGTGAAAAGAAATGAGGTGTTGGAGATTTACTGCCTCTAGTATTATTGGTACACATTTCGTGTCTCGCTAAAAAGTGCACCCAGGTGCATTTATGCAATGAGACCAGGAAGTGTTTTAAGGAAATGTACAGTACATGTGTACAGACATACATGTACATAGCTGTGGCTTAGTGGTTAAAGATCTACTAGGCCAGAAACCAAGACAGTCAATGTGTCCGCATACCATCTGAGCAAGTACTTCATTTAATAAGAACCAACTTTGTGACCATTAATAAAAGTGTGTTCTACGTAGTATGGATATGTACAGTATAAATGAAACTTGGACGTACTACATTTGTCATGTTGTCATTGTAATGTGATTTACAGCTTCACTTGCATTGCTTCAGTGGCATGTACAAATTCTCTCTCGTGGGCCTGATGGGATAATAAAGATAAACACTCCAGAATCTCACCAAAAGTAGTAGGTCATCTAGGTACTTTTCACCTACTGTTTTAGGATTTTTTTTTTTTTTTTTTTTTTTTAGTATGAAGAATAAAGAATGTTTTCTGAAATTGACTGAGGTTTAATTGGTGTTAAAAGTTCTTCATGGAACCAAAGATGCCAACCAAGTGTGTAAAAGGCATTTCCAGCAAAGTCTTGGAGGCTGAGGCCTGAACTTCTCTATTTTCATTTTCTAAGTCAGAGTTGGAATGCTTGGGGTTTGGACTGCATTTCTTTTCCATGAACTCTCCCCAACCACACAGATCTAATTTTGGGTGGGGGCCTGCGATGATATGGCAGCCTGAATGCCGGTTTCACTCACTTCTCCTCCCTAACCACACTCTAAATGCAGGGTGCCCGTGCTCCAGTGTAACTCACATTACCAGAACTGAAGCCCCTTGCAGGGATTTCTTGTGGGCTCTAGAGCTGTTTGAAAACCCGCAACCATAAGCCTTCGTTCCTCTGGAATTAATCAGGAGTGCCTTTGAACCGCCTCATTCACAGATTAAAAGAACAACTTGATCCTCATCCGTGTATTAGTTGCTGAATTTTTTAGGGGGTTTGAGGTTGCCATCCACTAGAGGTACAGTACTGGAGGTCCAAACAAGGTGTGCGTGTGTGTCTGCCCTTGTGGCTTCATTAGAGTGCAGACCTGTTTCCGGGGAGTGATGGATGAGCGGACAAAGGGTGCAACAAGGCATGCTCAAACCCCTTCACACAGTATATAAACACTGTGAGAAGACTCAAACATAAGTCTCTCCCCCCATATAGTTTCATCCCTATGTTTCAGATGGTAGTGTCTTTTAATTGACATCTGTGTTGGAACACAGAGGTCCATGGCTCAAATGGAAAACACTTACTGGTCATACTCTGACAGAGCGGTCGCTGTGGTTTTATTTCCTTTTATGCTTGAAATCAGTCTAGATTTATTGATGTGGTGCTGCATCTGTTTTGTTGAGGGTGTATTTAAGGCTTAAAATATATTTAATGTATTTAAAATGTAATTTATTCCTGTGATGCAAAGTGGATTTTTCAGCATCATATTCCAGTCTTCAGTGTCACATGATCTTTCAGAAATTATTCTAGTATGCTGATTTGCTACTTAAGAAACATTTCAATGTTTTCGTGTTGCTCAATATTTTTTAGTGGAAACCGGGATACATTTTTTCACATTCTTTAATGAACAGTAAGTTCAAATTAACAATTTATTTGAAATAGAAATTATTTATAACTTTATAAATGGCATTACTGTCACTTTTAATAGTGAGACTTTGGGGCGTGGCTACTGCAGCAGGCTGAGCCAGAGGGTGTTTAGATAGAGTGGAAAAAGAAATTCAGATTCCGTGACAGAAGTGCAAGCAAATTTGAAGACTTTCCATCATACACACTTGTTGCTTGTTTGATAACATGCTTCATTTTGTACTTCCGCTAGGTGACATTAGTAGAGCAGAAGCTGCCTTCCCTACCTTTAAATATTTACATTTTTAAATGACAATTTAAGATTCAGAGTTTATTCGTCATTAGCTTGTTAAAATGCTTTGGAGTTACATCACAATGGTTGTTAGATGACATAAATTTCATAAATGCCCTTTCTGAGCAGCTGATTGCATCGGCATTGACCTGCGTAATATCATTTGATGAATGAGGTGATAAAGGTCCCTATCAGTCTGCCGTCCGAGTTATAATCCACCTTCTGTCATTTCTGTGCACCTTTGTTTAATATAGCTGATGCCATTGTCTCATTGACCTTGTTGATGCCGACAGGGCTTGAATCACACATGTAATTGCTGTGCGTGATAGTTTGAGCCGTCTCTGTTTTATCGGGCTGAATGCCACCGCTTTGACTCTGTTAGTGCTTGCTAATTAGCGCTGAGCAAAGGGCATGAATCAGGCTGTTAATCTGAATTAAAGACTTGATCAATATTGTCCACTGAGGCAGAGGGCTTCCTTGTAAGTTTGAATCCACCCCCCACCCCCGTAACTTGTGTGCTTTTGTGTAATTTGCTACTCACTGGTTTAAAGTCTAAAAACAATGTTTTTTAATCTTCTGTTAGAAAATTGCTTTTTTGAATGAAATACTAGCACACTGTCTACTGCATACTACACAGTATGCAATCAAAAGCACGCATAATAAAAATAGTATGTGAAACATTATGAATATCAGTCGTCGCCTGACATATGAAATAATAGTTGATATTATTATAACATAGTATGATATAGAAGACTATGGAGCTCATTCTGGATGAAGGAGAAACACTTCATTTTTACTCAGAGGTCCACACTAAACACAAATATATAATTTGATGAAAATTATGATATTATTTTTTACCAAAAAATTAAATTCTGATGGCTGTAATGTAACTCAATGAGACAAATGTTCCTCAAAAGGCTGATGGATATTTATACTCACATTTTAACACAATTTTTCTAAAAAAAAAAAAAAAAAAAAAAAAAAAAAAAAAGATTATCAAGGAAACCCAAGTTGCTTTGGTCCAGTAAATGTTCATCCTGAAATATTAATGATAGATAAAATGTATACTTGCTTAATATCGGTAAAGATTTCAAAGCAAAAAGACACATTTCACGACATGAATATTCACAATGATACTAAAAGGACTTTTACTTGCTAAAAACTTTCAATCAGACTGCAAATAGGAAACTTTATAGACTTAAGTGTGTCACATCACCTCATTAAGTATGTGAAATAAATGCATGCTAGTATGCTATTCCAAACATGGCCACAGTATCTGTTATTTTATTAGCAGTTTGGTCAGATGTCCCCACCTGAGTGGCCGAAATAATCAGGCCTTAATTTACATTCTGAGACACAAGCAACTTCAAAATGTAACGGAACTGCCCCAAATAAAAGTAATTCAGTAAGTCCATTGAAATTCTCCTTCAGTCCCATGAGACTTTTTGTGTTAATTACATAACTCTTTTTTAGGCCTCTCCTCTGACCTATGTTTCAACCAATCGCAGGCCTCTCCCTCGTTTTTCCATATCTTGACATGGCATAGGCATGATGGTACACATTGCATACCACAAATATGATGATACACACAAACATATATCCATAAGCAAAGGATAATATCTAAAGTTATTTATCTGAACAAGTCTGTATCATATCCCCCATACTTCATTTTTTTTTTTTTTCCTTCAGCTCGTAGGAGTTTCTAAATAGATAATCTCCATTATGTGCCTCTAATCCTCTCAGGGAAATCTCTGCATTTTCTGACTCTCATCAACTCTGATTCATGGCTACAAACATTGTCTGCCTCGTAAGGATACCGTGGCACGTTTTAAACAATAGGCTTGTCTCTAGCAGCGCAGGCTGATGAAAAGGCTGGGGAGAAATATTGTTTGCTCTCCCATTGATGAGCACAAGTATTTTGCGCTTCAATAAAGCCTCCAGTCGTCTCAGAGGAGTGAAAATATATGGCTGCTTTTCTCTGGATTTTCCTTGACTTTTATATGTTAGCCATATTTTTGCAGCATTTTTCTTTGTGTTTCTGAATCAATATCTTCGTATCTCATCTGCTGGGTAAACCGTAAACAGTCTGACATCCTTGCTGCTCAGGTAGAGTAGTGTGTTCAGTCTGCTGGAGGTGACAGTATACAGTAATGAAGTATGTATGACAGAGCAGCTAGCGCCAGCCTCTTCTTTTACACACACATATATGTACAAAGGGATTCTTAAGCTCTAGCCAGGGTCCAAAAACTCGTAATTGAGTTACTTGCATTGTGCCTGTAACTTTATTAGGAATGGCAGTATAAAATGTAAATCGAATCGTAACCATGATAATCTGATTTTGAGATCTGAGAGATGTGATCAATTCAAAACAAAGACAAAACCATCAACTATACAAAACAACTGTCGCAGCATGTTCCCTGTCTTCTAACTTTTACTTCCGTGGAAAATTGGCCGTCATTTATCTAGAAGCTTTTGTTGTATTAGGCTTTCATAAATATTTCTGTAAATATTTAAATAGATTACATAACTATATTAAATTTATTATGTCATTTAACCATATGTTTCGTATTTATATATGGGGAAGTTGTGGCCTAGTGGTTAGAGAGTTTAATTCCTAACCCTAAGGTTGTGGGTTCGAGTCTCGGGCCGGCAATACCACGACTGAGGTTCCCTTGAGCAAGGCACCAAACCCCCAACTGCTCCCCGGGCACCGCAGCATAAATGGCTGCCCACTGCTCCGGGTGTGTGTTCACGGTGTGTGTGTTCACTGCTGTGTGTGTGCACTTTGGAGGGGTTAAATGCAGAGCACGAATTCTGAGTATGGGTCACCATACTTGGCTGTATGTCACGTCACTTTCACTTTCACATTTTTTTTTCACTTTCACTTATATTATATAATATTATATAATGTTATGTTATGTTATGTTATGTTATGTTGTATTTTATTATTAGGCTGAGAAAACAAAATAATAAAAATCATTTCTCCATCATTGCACTGTGGAATATTCTTTGCATCGAACTACTAAAAGAAACAAACAAACAAACAAACAAACAAATAAATAAATAAATAAATAAATAAATAAATGTTCAAATAAATTCTGTAATGTGTTATATTATGCTTTTAATTTTTTATACATTTTGAAATATATTACATTATATTTTATAGCTCTTTTAGCCATATTAATTTATATTATATTGTATTATATTATATTCTTGTTATTATGTTGTATTGTATTATTAGGCTTTATAAATATATTCAATTACATATATTAAATAGCTACATCTATATAGCTGTGTAGCCATTTATATTATATTATATTATATTATATTATATTATATTATATTATATTATATTATATTATATTATATTATATTATATTATATTTGTATACATATTTTAATATTACAATTCAATTATATGCAGTTGTTTTTGTATCTTCATTTATACAGTATCTTATATATATTTTTATATTTTTGTTATTTCAATTTACCTACCATTAGCAGGTGTGGAAAAAAATGAATTTAGTACACTTGCTGTGGCCCACACTAAAAGGATCATTTTAAAGCATTCGATCACCACACAATTGTAAACTGTGCCGCTATTCTCACAGCAGATCCATGAGCGCTTAGTCTATTACAGCGTTCCAGCTCATCTCCTTCAGTCCAAACACACACAGCAGTGTGTAGCAGCACACCTAATATACAAGGAGAGATAGGAGAGATGGGAATGCATTCTTCTCCTGGAATGTACTGCATTATGCTTCCCTTGTTCTCCTCATTCAGAGATGGAATTGCAAAGCATGCAATAACCAACACTATGAGTAAACAAGCTTGAAAAGGTTTTGTGTGTGTGTGTGTGTGTGTTAGAATCACACAGTGTGTCATTTAATAATGCAAACCATTCATGTTGTTAGTCTACATGACTTAATTAGTTTTGTTTAAATAACTTATAGATGCTGTATGTTTTATTATACTTGATTCGGAATGATCAATAATTATCAGGTGTTTGCCTCAAACACATTGTTTATGGTCAAAAGTCATTTCTGAGGCCAAAACGGGACACTTAATGAAGTTATAATGTGTCACATATGTTGTTCACCTAAAAGACTGAAAATCACTTCCTTGCAGAGACCTTGGCTTGACAGAGCCATACACTGTGTATGATGTCATTCTTTTTGCCCTCAGGACAGCGGCAGAGACCCTCAGATAGAGGTCAGCGTGTCCCAGATCTCAGAGACAAATAACCACGATTATGGTGGAACACACACTGTGCACGATTTCATAAGGGGCCACAGTTTCCAGCGACTCAGGGCTGTAAACTAGTAGTTCAGATGAGATTCACATCCCGAGCTCCAAATGCCACATCGAATACAGATAACCAGCAGTGCATGTGTATGTTTTTATAGCTTTCTCAAACTCCATTTTTACAAGAACAAATAAAGCCACAGTCTCGGGGAGTGGGAGTGAAAACATTCAGTGGCGAGAGCTGGCGTGGGTAATGTGCTTCTATATTGCATTAATCTGTCCTTCGCTCCATCTTTAAAGAGACCCAGATGTGAAACACATGGAAATATAATGAAGATCAAAGCAAGTGTGGTTGAACAATATGGCGTAGTGTGGGTGGGAGGGGGGTCATTTGTTTTGGAGAGAGGGCACTTGCCGCCTGAAATGTGGCAGTGTGTGCTCTAGTGGCGTACTTTATTAGTTCTCGATGCAGATCCACGCCAGATGGGTGAAATTGACCACAACTTTCACATTTAAACAGGATATTTTTAGCTGATGCTGTTCAGAGTGGATTTTTCCTTCATATAGTAAATAAAGTTTCCTGTGTGTGTGTGTGTTTTGGTTTATTTTGAATAATATTAAAAAATGCATAAAAATGCCTCTATACTCATTAAATGAAGTCATTTGAGAAATATTCATTAATTTTAAATGTATTAATGTACCTCAATGCATTTGTTTAGGCATTTGCATATCATATGTTCTTACGAGTAGTTTTAAACGTGAATATTATGGTTATTTTTTAACACATTTTTTAATTCAAAAGTTATGAAATATGAAATATTTCAATAATTAAACTAATACATATATTTTATTCATTTACAAATACAAAAACTAAGTTTAGTGAAGCTTTATTTGTAAAATGGAGAGTGAGAAACATATATAAAAATATACTGTACACTGGTTATTTGTATCCGATATATGCTTTCAAAATAATATTTCGAAAATATTTGTGTAGAGTTCAAAAGTTTGTGGTCAGTAGGATTTCTCTGAAAGAAATTACTTTTATTCTGTAGGATGTAGGTCTTTATTTATTTTTTTCAGATTTATAAAAGACAGATAGAGCTGTACTGCTTCTCTCTGAAAACAGTCGAGCTCCTGGAGGCGTGCTGTAGGTTGAGCTAAAGAGTCACTAGCGCACAAAGCTGACGTCTACAAGCTGTGATATCGACATAAAACAGGGACAAAGAACTTTGTTGAGTTAAATTAACTATATCTAACGAATTAGCGAATGAAGCATGTTGATGGGCATATTCTGCCAACTCGTTTTTTTAAACTTTGGCCATGTTTAGCATAAGAATCCCACTCTTTAGCAGTGTAAAAAAGTCAGAATGCATGGAATTGGACATCCCCTTTAAGCAACAAATCAGCATATTAGAATGATCTTGCACAAAGACAAATTTCATTTGTGCTCTAGGGCTCCATGTATGTTTGTTTGGAGAGACAGTCATTTCTCTTGGCCGCATTGCATTATGGGAGAGGCTGCCACTGCCCTTTAGCAGATCAATAAAGCGGAAACTAGTCAGAAGGAATAACCATCAGCCAGAAGGAAATCATGAGTCAGTGTGGAAAGTCACAGACTGAGAGGTTACAGCAGAAATAAGATTCAAATGGTTTTATTGAAATTGGATATTTAATTCCCAGCTGTTACTTGATCATTGTCTGGGACACATTAAAGGTGCTCAAACTAATTTAGACGAGGTCCATCGAGTACCAGCAAGATGGTAGTTTCATGGATTTCTTTATTCATAAAAGCTTCTGGTTGCCCTCATGGAAATTTAGTTTTGAACTCAGTGCGCTCTTTCCACCAAGAGTTCTGCCTTTCAAGAAGTTTTCCAACATTTCTTGCACATCGAGGGAAAGCTGTGGCTCATGCTAATTTTCTGCTGTGGGTGCATTTTGGCTGGGGTGACAGGTGACACGTAGCACCTTCATGGGAATACATTTGTAAGTGAACATTAACTTGAGCAGCATCCCATGATCCTCCAACCACACCGTGGTCACTGCCACCAGGGACACAAATTCAAGGACATTCACATTCGAGAACTTTTCAGAAGATAGAACTGGGTTGACAGATAAATGGATGGATGCCTAATCAACTAATTATGGGCTTGGACAGATTGATGTTTGATTGAAGTCAGATAAAATTGTTGATTTCTTTGAAGGGGCTGAAGCATAATGGGATATTTTTGCTGTGAGGAAATTGATGAATCTAATGAGTTAACAAGCACAGAGAGAAAGTTGTTAATGCTAATCAGATGGATGAATGATTTGATTAGCCTTCATTAGTGGACTGGGATAGTGATAAACACTGGAGAAAGCCAGCAGGCTTCAGATGGAGGTCAAAGTTCCATTTGGTGAGGTCTAGGTTATGCTAAGTCATGCCCGATGAACTGTACTTAGTTGTCTTTGAAGTATAACTGATAGACAAGGTAAGCAAAAACCTTATGTGAGAGCTGGTGTGAAAACTTGTGCATACCTTTTGGAAGAGAGGGGAAAAAAATAACATACTGGTGGTTTGCTAAGAGGAAAACCTTGTCCACTTGTGTCCTTGTGTCTGAGTAGTCCTTTATAACTCAATGATTGTCACTGAACAAGGATGCCGGTAAACACGCAACACCATTCTGCCATTTGCTGCAGTTCATCAGATGGTTTCTGAAGGGTGAGTTTAGGACACGAGCATCTAGTCTGTGTGTGTATATATGAGGGCAGA
The DNA here is from genome assembly GCF_018340385.1 of Cyprinus carpio. Classification (NCBI taxonomy): domain Eukaryota; kingdom Metazoa; phylum Chordata; class Actinopteri; order Cypriniformes; family Cyprinidae; genus Cyprinus; species Cyprinus carpio. The sequence continues at coordinate 8,536,144 of NC_056581.1, read as the reverse complement.
GAAAAGTTTGGAAGTTAGAGCTGGAGTGACTTGGCAGATTGTCTGTAAGCTGTAATGCGAGCAGTTAAGCCTTTAAACCTTTTTCATAGGTGTTGTTTACTAGCAACATGTAACCAATAGAGTTTTAGTAACGGCTGACACAGATGACTGGTGATAGTGTTATTAGGTATATTCTGTTTTTTGGTACTTTTTGTTGTAATAATGTGAGCACTTTAATCAGAGTGCTATGATTTAACTTTAGTAATTTAAAATAAAAAGTGAAGCAACTTTTATCCTATTGAGAATTTGTTTTAATATACTTTATCAACAGTATATGTAATATAATACCTATATTAAATACAGTATACACTATTGGTCAAATCTGGCATCAGTAAGTTGATCAATAAGATATTTTATCAGCGCCACAATTTTACAAATTAGAATGATTTCTGAAGGATCATGCAACACTGAAGACTGGAGTAATGGCTGCTAGAAATTCAGCTTTGCTGTAGTAGGAATACATCACATTTTTAAATAAAGGTAAAATAGAAAAGCAATTTTATATTGTAATATTTAACAGTAACAATGTTGATTTCATATTTATGATCAAATAAATGTATACCTGGTGAGCATATGAGACTCTTAAAAACCTTACCAAACCCAATCCTTTGAGCAGTTATATATATATAATATATATATATATATATATATATATATATAATTATTGCATTTGCAAATGTTAGTGGTTCAAATCCCTTGGTGCAGTAAACTTAGTCAAACCCTGATCTACGATTAAAACCAATATAAACAAGAAAGTTTAGTAAGGCCCATAGGGCCTGTTTTTGAGATGATAAAAATGGCTAATATGTTGTGTTTGTACATGCATCTATGCGTCTTCGTTCCATGCTGACAAACAAATATGAATGCTAATGTACCGCTAGTGTATGCATTATGCTAGTCTGACTCCACGCCTCATGATCAAATCTTCAGCCACAATGATGGATGGACTCTCGGTGTTTGTGTGTGCGTGGATCCATGTTTTGCAATTTCTCGCATGTCTCTCTGAGAGACAAAGGGCAGAGGCTGTTTGTGGAAATAACCCATGAAGACAGTGAAGCAGAAGTTCTCTCACTGCATTCAGCCCTGTCCTCGCTGCTCTGTTAACATGTCTGCTGTCTGTCTGTGGCAGCTAACATGCATCTGTGCTCCTTGCTCTGAGTGACAATGCATTTACAGTGGTGGAAGAGGGTTATTCACACTCTCCGCCTGGAACAGATTGTCTTTTTCTGCCCTGCCGCATCCCAGACCTCTTTATCCCTTATGGACACACATGGTCTTATGTGTATCTTCATTTATATATTTACTGTTTCTTTTTGGGTTTGTGTATCAGTTTCACTTGCATTTTGGAACATATGTAATGTTTTTATTCATTGATATTTTCATTTTATTTCTTTACTTCACTTTTTTCAGTTTTATAAGTTTCTACAAGTTGATTACTTATTACACTTATCACGTGTTTGTATTTGTGTGCATGCTGTACTGTACTGCATTAGCAGATTATTATTTATTATTATTATTATTATTATTATTATTATTATTATTATTATTATTATTATATAATCAGATATTTTATACGTTATTTATTATTGTTATTATTATATAAATTATATATTTTCACTAGGTTAACTTTGGAATTTTAGGTAGTGATAGTGTTATCCATTTTTATGTACTTTTTTATAATAATTTGAGAAATATTTTATATATTTTATGTATTTACATATTATGCACTTTTCAGTTGAATGTGCTTTTGTATAATAAAAAAAGCATACATTCTATTTTGTTATGTGTGTGTATATATGCACATACACAATATTTTCTTAATTTAATATTATATAATTTTAAGAAATAATGTTTTTATGTATATAAATATCTATTTTTAATATTGTAGGTGGTGATGGCATTATAAATTGATGTGTGAATTTATGTTTTAATTTGTGGGTACTTTAATAATTTGAACTTTGGGAAAACAAACAAACAAAGAAGCATATGAAACAGCGTTAACCCTATTGGAGATTTTAAAATGTTGATATTATATTAAAATACTGCTAATACATGTTTTTTATTTTAAATAAATATAATAATAAATATTTAAGGGGTTTTGTATTTACCTTGGATCAGTTTAGAATTCTTGCATTTCATTTCTGCATGCCACTATCCTGTTTACTGCAGACTGGTATTTAACATCAGTTTGCTGACCTTGAAATACTTGAAAGAAATGGTACCCAAGCACTGCCCCTCTGGTTTGGCTCTTGAGGTCAGAGAATCGAGAGCTAATCTTTCTTTTAACAAACTTCAGCACTGTGGACTCTCATGGTTCATTAATCCTGACTGAGTTCCAATAAAGGATTGATGCTCACTTCAGCAAGTGTGAATCCGTGGTGGGTGTGCAACATGGATGCGGGGTGACGCTTTGTGTGTGGGATGTTGATTCATTGTTGTGTGTGTGTGATGGCTGGTGATTTGTCAGCAGGTTGAAAGTGTTTATTACCCACCTGCAGAGAGTGAGAGTTGGGGACCACAGACACCCACCACAACAGTGGAGAGGAAAAAAACAACAACTTGCAACTACATAAAGATAGATTTCAGAATAGCCTTACTTATGAGTTTACATTTCCTTTTTATAGAATCTCCATTATTTATTTATTTATTTTTGTCTGATTATTTTTTATTTATTTATCAACTGTTTGAGCTAACAAATATGTGGGTCAATGTTTGTTTGTTTTTGGTCAGGATTTATTAGGTTGTTCAATATTACAATAATTTAAAGATGTGTTTAAGTTTTCAATTTCTCTAAATTAATTTTCAGATTTTGTGGGCTTAAAGACAAAAATGTACAGGTAACTACTGAGAGATTTTCTAAAAAAAAAAATGTTCATTAAAAGGCTGCAATTCTTGGGGGGTGGGGGGACTGCTCTAACTTTGGTATAATTTTAATTAGTTATTTAAAAAACAAAACTTAAACTCAATCAGAAATAGTGTGGAAACATTTTTAAGTGTACTGTGGAATGTAATTTGACAATTAAGATTTGGTGCATTTTATTTATATATTTCTTGCTAGTTACACCACTTGATGTTTTTGTGGTTATTAAATTAACATTTTTGTTTAAACGGTACAAATGTTTTGAAAAATATCTCTAAAAACTAAAAAAAAAACATTCTAAAAACTAGTCATGTACATTTTACTTTTTTTTTTTTTTTTTTTTTTTTTTTTTTTTTTTTTAATGATCAGCTATGATCAAGACAAAATAATCCTCCGCAATGTAAAAATCGTATTTTCTAACATTTTATTTTCAATGCTCAGGAAGGTATGAATGCAACTATATAAACTGGAGCCCTTTGTTCATGTCTGATGGGAGTAAGTCTTTCTGAAATGCTTATCTGTTTCCGTAGTTTACTCTACATATATGCTGTGAGCAACTTTTACCAAGAGGGTCAGTAGAATTTGTGATCAAACACATTTATCATGATAAATTAACTAATCAAAATGCAGTTCTCTGGGCCCTTGTAGTTTCTCAGCTCAAGTTCAACCCAGGCCAAACAGGCTTACATTTTCTACTCAGAATGCGAGGTTGACTCGAGTTGAAAATTTCAACATGAAAACGTTCGTCTTTTCAACCCCCCAGTGGCTTCAGGCTGAGAAAGCCAGTGTGAAAATGCCTGAAATGATGACAAGCAGAGCGAGAGGGGCGAGGAAGGCAGGGAATTGGCTGGCCTCTTCTCACTTCCACCGCTGAACTTGATGGATCTGGTGCCGTGGATGATATAACTAATACTAATCTGGCTTTGTCCGGATGCTGTCTGCCTGGCCCTTTGAAATTGGATTTGTCAGAGGGTTTATTTTTCTTTATTTATTTATTTTTTTTGTTCTATGTCTCTCATACTTTCACTTTGTTATTTGGCCTCTGTCTATCTTTATTTATTTACTGTTTCTTCAAACAAAAAATAAACGCCCAGATTGAGTTTAAATCAGTTTAAATTTTAATACAAATATTTTAGGTAAATAATTGTAGTTGGATAGCAAAAGTAACAAGTTTTTTTGTAATAAATGTCACTTGATTTGATATTAATAGATAATGCAAAGACACTTGTATTATTTATATATATATATATATATATATATATAGTGGTAAATATATACATTTAAATCTGTATTTTAATTTTAACACGCCCACATGTGTGTGTGTGTGTGTATATATATATATATATATATATATATATATATATATAAACAACACTATGTCACTAATGATACAATTCACTATTTACAGTATGGTTTAAGTCCTATTGTTATTAAACATTTTAAATAATAAATTATGAATAATATAGATAAATAATACAATAAATGAAGTGTCCACCATTATTTTAAATATTATTTATTTATATTTATATTTATTTATTATATATATGGAAATCGTGGTGAAATATTCAGTACTTCTCCCAACCCCGTGTAGCTCTCAGCAGCTCATATCTGAACACTTTGAACATTATAATAACAGATATTTACACAGCAAGCTCTCGATATGAATCTCATTCACACGCAGCGTGCAGATGTGACAGTCTCCTCTTCTCTCGTCTCTTTGCTTTCTAATCCATTTCAGGCATTAACTGGGATGAAGGAGCAGACGCAGAGGGAAAGAAATGGAGACAGAGGAAGTTATTTTTAACAGAGGCTCGGTCTTGTTCACCCAGTCAGGGGTCTGTCAGGACACAAGCCTGGGCTGACACTGCATTAAACTAATGCTCCCGTTTTCTTCCACCCTGCCCTATTCTAATTCTTCTAATTCTGACTCTCTGTTCTCACTCTTCCTTTGGAATCACACACAAACACAGGAGTTCACAAAGCATGAATTGTGTCGTTTATTCGCACACATTGCCTGCATTGTTGGAGCACCTGTTCTGAATGTATTTTAATGATCTAGCAAGTCATTTGAGTAGAAAAGAAGCATTTATACATAAGCTGTAAATAAAGAAAACAACTTCTCTTAAATATGATGCTGCACATTTAGCACCTAGTTAAACGAATATGCAATATCAGTACAAAAGTGGTGCAGCTGTTAACTTTAATTGCCCCTCATGGTCAATTTCATATATATGTATATGTATATGTATATATATGTATATGTATATGTGTATATATATATATATATAAATATATATATGTATATATATATATATATATATATATATATATATATATATGTGTGTGTGTGTGTGTGTGTGTGTGTGTGTGTGTGTGTGTGTATATATTAAAATGAGTTGAGAAAGAGAAGTCAAAAGTATGTTATTATTTGGGTGCATTCTTCATGCTAGAAATAATCATTTGTCTTTATCAGTCTGATTTTGTCTGCACATTCACTTTATACTGCAAATTTGAGGTTAGGTTGAGTGCATTGCATTATGGGATACAGTTCTTATCCAAGCAAATAGAAAATCTGTGCACATACTGCACAGAAGCTGTAAGAATAGTTTGCTTTTCTGAGCAGCTAGAATTATGGGTGTCCTGACAGCTCAAACTTCTCATACTTATATGTCAATCTTAATATCACACTGTTCTATTTCTGAATGCTGTGGGTTTGTTTTGGAGTGTCTGGGGGTCTTTTAAGGGAAACACAGACACTATGTACCCCTTCTCCCCCCTCCTCGTTCTCCGCTCCAGTCCATGCTTGTGATACAGATCAGCCATTATCAGCGATTAGCCCCTCCTGCTTGATTGACACCTGTGTGGGTCTGGCTGGCAAAGCCCCATGGGGCTCGCTTGGAGGAGAACCTGGAGAATCCATACAGGAGGAGGACTCACCCGAATCTTCAATCAGATAGTCAGACAAAAGCTGCAGTACTGCTGTTATCATATACACTCACTCTCTCTCTCTCCTTCTCTCTCTCTCACACACACTTGTACCCAAGTTTTCAAGTAAGAGAGTGAGAGTTGCACTTGGCGGTGTTCTCTACCCACCCACTCACTGCTCCTGTCCGTGTTTGTGAAGAGGTTACTGCTGAAGCTTAGAGAGTTTGAGGTAATCCACCCACCACTCATACACACCAGCACAAGAGCCTATATATACGGGTGAGCGCTTGCACACATACAGTCTCAGTTCTTCTCTGCACTTACAGTATAGTGAGATATGAAGGGTCATTTCCAGCAGCTCATGGTCTATTCATAGTCCAGTACTACTGTATTTATGCATTTAGTTAATTCATTCATCTCGATCGGTCTGGTTGGGTATCACATCATGTTTACACTTCGCAAAAATCGTGTTAAAAAATACATTCTGTGATGATACTAATGCCATGCAGGCAGTGAAATTTATACGCTTCATCTCATATGGCAAGAGCTTGTGTTTATTATTTCTTCACATTTTTGTCTCATCTGCTGTATAATTTATCACTAACGTGTGGATTTCTGGCCTCCAAACATCTGTATACTATTATAGGTTTGTTTGGCAGGAGTGTCATGTCCTTTATGCATTTCAGACCTCTTCCTGAGGATTGAGCCATTTGGATTGCTATTTACGTCTACAAAATGCATTTTTGAGAGCATGTATAGTACACTTGATAATTTTATGATGGGATCATTATCTGTAAAAATGCATGAAGTAACCAAGTGTAATTGTCTCTTATCATCCAAAGGGTCATTTCCAATAATTAGCTTATACAGCCCACAATATTTTATGTCATACATTTGAAAAGGCCACATTTGTTTTGGGGGGGCAGCATATTTTATTCTTTTTTTCTCTCTCTCTCTCCAAGAATGCTTGACTATGATTTGCCAAATTCCAATGACCAGTAAACTGTATAATTAACTGTTGTACCAACCGGTTTCATTTGTATCTCATTAGAAAATTGTATTAGATCTAATTTATTACATGGCTAGTTACCAAGTTAATGTATTTTCAGTTGGTCATTATCACAAAATAACATTATTATTATTATTATTATTATTATTATTATTATTATTATTATTATTATTATTATTATTATTATTATTAGTTTTATTAATTTATACAAAAACTATTTGTATCAAATATAACATTTATATTTTTCTGATAATGACCAGCTGACTGTACATTTATCCCTTGTAAGTCTTTCGTATTTTGATACATACTTGTGGCAAACTCAATGTGTCTAATCCAATGAATGTTCAATTTGAGAGACAATAAATTCTGAGAATATATTACCTCCCAAGCCTTCTTTGTCTGCTGATGAAAACGCACTGATGTTGAACAATTCAACATATTGTTACAGTATACAGGTGTGAGCCAAAAGCGTTCCCCACCACGGCACTTGATGTTCAACATCTGTTCTGATACCTCTGCAAAGGCGTCTCTGCTTGAGCAACTCGTGATCAATAAACCCAGGCGTCCGTGGAATTATGATAGATTAAATACCTCTCCATCTTCACTCATTCTTCATCTATCCATCCACTCATCCCTCCACCTCGCCTACCGCTCTGTGCAGGTATTGACGCTGATGATGAAATTAAATGCTTCGTTCCACTTGCATTCCAAGAATTCTTTGAGCTAGACAGTTGAATCTGAAGTAGAACTTTCACTCTGATAGAGTGAAAAGCTATCAGACATTTTTCATATGTAAGGGTTCACTGAGTGAACTTGCAGTGATGAGGTAATTACAGTTTGATAAGGTTATCTATATTCATCTCATGAAGAAAGAGAACGAGACATCAGGAACGAAGGACTCAGATTACTCTCCATAATGTTTCAATCAGCCATTTCCTTGAAGTTCTCAGAAAGATCTATGCACTTCCTCCACCTGCCTGCTCACATTAAGCCAAGTCCAAGCCCGTCTTTTCCCGGACCTCAGATCTGCAAACCCACTCCCTCATCTCGCACATGAGCTGCTGTCATGCATTTTTATGGCTTATTTCTGCATATGAGATGTTCCATTAAGACGGATATGCTTGGCAAGCGAATATTTATATATGTGGATCTAGGCCATTATGTTTTTTATGGGAAGCACTGAGTGAAGATGTCAGCCTTTTCTTCTCAATTTGCATTTGCAATATGTGTCAGTAAATCACTAATTTAGAGACGCCGGCTTGTTGCGTATCGGGTGAGGTATTAGTTGCGTTTGTCTCAGGTCCCACTTGAATGAGTTCAGCCTTCATGTCAAGGTAATTATTCTGGTCTTTCATCAAACAGGAAATGAAAGAGTATTCTTTCTAGCTCCGCTTTCTCTCTCTTTTTCTCATTTTGTCTCTCTCGTCGACCCTTCCGGCATCTCGGTAAGCATGGAGTGTGTGTCCGTGTGCGATCTCTGACCCCTGTTGTCTGAATGTTAATTACCTATCATTGATGCTCTAGTGTTCACTTTGGCTTTGTTGAGCTAATTGGTTTCCTTGATCCTGTAATTGGGACTTTCGTTGCCATTCTCACAGGCCATGGTTTTGAAATGCATTTCTTTTTTGGACACTTTTTAAACATGGTTGTAATTACCGATCTTTTCTTTGTCTTACAACGTCTGGTAATAAGACAGCGACACTGTGTTAAATTTATTTATTATGCATGATTTTACTTGCATAAAGTGCTCTCTTAATAAGTTCACTCATTACATTCTTCTCAGTTTGGACTGTGCATCATCTTCATAACTGGGGTCTGGGGGTCTACAAGGGGGTGCAAAGGGGCGCTAGGGGGTCTGTCAGTGTTAACTGCTCTTAAGATATTAATTTGTTTTACATTAACAACATTTAACATTTTGATACTTTATTTATATTTATAATCATATTTCTATTTCAATTTATCATTCAACTTTTTTAAACTGCAAGGGAAATAAGCAAATATGTGTAGTTTTGTGAAAGAAAAAAAAAACTTAAGTATATGTATATTTTTCTAGATATTTTGACATTTTGCTTCAGAATGAGCAAATAAAATGCAATGGATTATAATACTGTAGTTCTGGTAACAGTTATTTAATTTGTTGTCTTTAAAAGTATCAAGTGTGATTATTATGAATTAAGGTAATATATTGTAGGTAGTATTTTATATATGAAAACATCGCATATTTTTCATCATACACTGACAAACCTTTTGTGTAAAAAAAAATTCCACAAAAATTACAAAGAAACGGCAAGTAATTGAATTAAACATTACCTTTTGAGTAAAGAAGCTAAAATAGTATTTTAATATGTAAATATGCATACTAATAATCTTTGTTTTATTTAGAATTTAAAAAAAAAATGTATGTGTAATTTGAGCTAATGTGGCAATATTTCTGATGTTTGTATTTTTTTGTAGTTAATTGCTGATTTGAAGTTTTAAAATATAATCTTGGGTGTTTAGGCTTTCCCTGTTCAAGCAGATAGGTGCTTCAAGATTTAGGTAGATCAAATGTAAAAGTTTATGAATCAGTCATTGAAAACCCACATTGATTGATTGATATGATTTTATTAAAAAGTGTGTTAGAATACAATGTATACGTCATGCTTTCTCACTTTGCTAGCTTCTGTGACTATATCTACTGCACTTTGCATGTGGAGGTCAAAGTGGCGCTTGTGGTGAGAGGTGCATTTGAAGGCCTGATGCAAGTCAAGCGAAAGGCCTTTATGATTCTGTTTCGTCATAAGGCAGTCTCGGCGAGTCCTCTGTTGTGAGTTTGACACAATTCTGCCCTCTCGTCTCATGTCCCTGTTTCGGTGTTTGATAGAGGGTGTGATGTCAGTCAGAACAGCATTCAGACTTTCCTGTGGGACTTATAAAATCTATGCCCTTGCCCACACAAACACATAACACAGCTGCTAATGTCAGTAGCAGACTAGCCTGGAGCAGACCAGGGCTGCTTTAAATATTTAGTGCACCAAGATCATGCCCTGTCTTGCTCGAGAGGCATTACGGCCTCAGAGTCCCTTCTCTTCTCGCTGACTGCACACTGCTTGTGCTCTGTAGCGTGATGTTTTACAGGAGTTTTATGGAGGTTTAGTCCCTGTGAGGTGTGGATTGTGAAGTGTGGGGTTGTATGCCTTTTCTGCTTGCTCTTATAAGGTCAGAACTCTGTTTCAGTGCCCCCATTGGTGCTATGGAAACCTTGTAAAAAGATGAACAAAACTGCTTTTTCAGTCAGAGTTGTACAAGTTTTGTGTCTGACAGGAAATAGCAAAACACTTTTTTTATGTGATTAAATGTGCACTAAAACACCATTGTGGCTGGTCACTTATGTAAGATCATTTGCACATTAATACAGAATTCAGTATGCACAGTGAGAGGTGTATACACTATGTGAAACTCACAAAACTTGTCAAGAACCTGTCTAGATCATATTTCAACTCAAGAAGAAAGTCTAAGAAAATGTTTAAATGGCTTGTTAGAATGTTATTAATGTTATTGTTATTAATGCACAATATATAAATAAGATTTATGGAAATATAAAAAAAAATAGTAATACTTTATAGTATTTTACATATAATTACATAATTATATAATATACAATTGATATGTACTTTAGATGTATAATTTTATAAAAATACATCAATTACACAATATTATTATAAATGTATACACATATAAATATAGTGAAATAGTATTACTATTTAAAAAATAAAAATATTGTAATATATTTAAAATGTCATTTATTTATGTGATTCAGTGCTGAATTTTCAGCATCATTACTATGGTCTTCAGTGTGACATATTTCAGAAATTATTCTCATATGCTGATTTTGCTGCTCAGTTATTGTTATATATAATATACAAAATATACCTCTTAAGTGCTGTCTGAAATTTTCATTTTAAATGATAATTTTTATCAGGCTCCTATATTTATGTTTAGTTATTAAACTTTAAAGTCATAGATAAATATGCTTTGCCATTAAAGTAAAAAATACTGAACCTTGACATAGGAGCCTGAAAAAAATGCTAATTTTAAAAGAAAATTTCAGACTGCACTTAGAGGCTTTTGCATCTGAACTCTTAATTTATGTTTAAAAAATATGCAAGATGTGAGTTATTAATTCTCGCTTTTTTCTCTTTCATATATGGGTGTGAAATATTTTCATGAGATTCACCATTGGCTATTTAAACTTGGCTCATCCAATCAGATTTTAGAACCAGACCTATCCGTTTTCTAATTCAAATTCTTCCCCTCATTTGAAATTCAGAAACTCACATTTTTCGCTGTGCTGTTCAGAAAGTAAAAGTGGACCTGAGTGAAGCATTGAAATCTCCTGGGATTCTTTTCCCATCAGAAAGTTGATAAAAAGTTCTACTTGTGTTCTGATATGAGCAGGGTAGGTTTTCGAGGCTGTGTGTGTGTGTGTGTGTGTGTGAGCACACGCTGTCGGGCTCCTCATTTAAAGCCCAGTTCTGAGGCAGATCTTTCCTCTCCTCTTCCGTTTTGTCAGTCGTGTCAGAGAGCCGAAGCACTATGTGTCAGAAATATGCATTGTCTGCTGTGAAAATATTCATATTCCTTCCTCTCTCCAGGCATCTCTGCAAAAGCCACACTCATCTGCAGGAGAGAAGAGATGGAGGCAGAGAGACAGTGCCTCTGATCAGAAAGTGCTGAGCATGGTGACTCTGTGACACAGCTTAGACACCGGTCATGAACAATACAAAAAAAAAAAAAAAAAAAAAAAACCTTGGGGTTCCTCTCTCAGATTCATACGATGTGTGTGTATGTGTGCACGTGAGGGGAAACGAGTGTGGTGGAGTGAACTCAAGCCAGGTCTATACATGTCATATCTGAACGATGAAGGTTTATAGCTGCAGGCAAAGTCAACGGATTCCATTAGGCAGCAGCGAGGCTGTTTTTTTTTTTTTTTTTTTTTTTTTTGCCCATTAGAGACTATCCAGCACTTTTCCAAGACCTAGTGAGCTGCCTGCTATCTTCTAAGATACCTATCTAACCATCATATAACCTCATAAGTGGTCAATATGGAACACTTTCCATAGGCAGTAACTCTGTGTGCCACCCAAATAATTTTTAATATGGTATTAGCATGTCTCTAAGCCAGTGTTGCAGTTGAGACCAGCTCATTCGACTCTGGGTTAAGACCAGAAGAGTGTTCGAGTCGAGACAAAGTCTATAACCTCTTTCACACAGAAATTCTGGAAAATACATGGATAATGTGTCCCGGGATCGTTTGATTGTGGTTCAATCACACTGCCAGTGATTTTCCGGAATCTGTGTGTGCGTTCACACCTTTACACACATCCCATAAAGACACATGACATTACGATGTGACGTTTAATGTGATGCGTTCTGTTTCACTTAAGCTGACGTGCGATCACAACTTCAGCGCTGATAGTGAGGAACTACCTGATCTCTGCTTCATTACAGTTTGCACGTTCAACATCACTATGACACACCCTTTACGGAACTGGATCTGGCTTTTGTTCACACAGTACTTGTTCTGGGACTGAACCTGGCAATGTTACTAGGTCTCCAACCCAGGATCGATCCCGAAATCAATTCCAGGATGAGTTTGCTTTCACACAGAAGGCACTCTGGCAATTTTCCGAGACCAACGTGCAGTGTGAAAGGGGCTTATGACAAGACTAAGATGTGAAAATATGGCTTTGGACTTGGACTAGGACCAAGACCATGAAAATATCTTCTTGGACTGGGTCTAAGACCATGTTTTTGAGGTCTTGGTCTTAGTCCTCCAGTCAGACCATGATAATATGGTCTTGGACTTGGCCTCGAGTCTGAATATAAGATCATATTTTCATGGCCTTGGTCCTCAAGTCTGAATCCAGGGCAAAGTTTTCATGGTCTCTGCCTTTCCATGGAGTTTGGAACATGTGGACTCGGTCTTGACTCATATTTGTTCCTTTTTGGTCTCCAGTCTAGACTACAACACTGCGCTAAGCTAAAATGAGTTGGAGATTACATGAAATAATAATAGACAATTTTCTCACCTTGTCAGCAGTATTGCAACTTTGTGTATATATATATATATATATATATAATATATATATATATATATATATATATATATTTATATATGTATATATATATATATATATTAATAATAATAATAATAATATTTGGACATTAAACTATTGTGCAAAATGCTATTTGTGTCTTCTGTTGACTTTTTTCTGCCTATATTGTTCTGCACAATAACAGAACTTTGTAAAGCAAATTAACATGCATTGAATTAGTTAATTGGCATTGTGGTGGTGTAATTTAGTGTTCAAAGATCTTAAGCCAGTAACTACAATGGTGTAGCATCAAACTCTACAACGGGCTAAAACATTATAATTGCATCCTTGAGCAAAGCACATAACCAGATTACTCTTTACTGCTTAGAAAGTAGAAGTTTGTTGCATGGTCAAGTTTGCTATGTAATTTTAGGTGGTTAGTTTCACTCTACTAGTTCCCACAATTCTCTGTGGTTGAATTGAACATCTCATGGGTATCTGAGTCAGCTAGCAGCCGCTAATCACAAGACAGCAGACTCGTGGAAGATGAATGAATTCTGCTGTTTTCAATATTTATTTTCTGGCCTTATTTGCATTCATCTTAATTTTACAGTAGGTTATTTATTCAAGGCTCTGACATTGCGCTGGAGTAAATAATTCTTAGGCAAAATAAATTGCTATCGTAACAAAACACCATGCTAAGAGTTATGTGTGCATTTATTGCTTTTCTCCCCCTCCTCATTCTTCTTTTTTCCTCTGCTTTTCTTTATCAATTTGACAGGGCTGAAAGCTTAGAGAGACTATCCATGCTGGTAATGTAATGTGTTTCTGTAATTACCTGCGGAGGCTAAATGCCTTTTGTTAGCGGCACGACTAAATCTCATTTAAAAAATGAAAAAAAATAAGTAACAAAAAATAAAAATAAAAATTGGAGTCACATAGTTCTTATTTTGGTTGAAACTGCATATGTAGCTTTTCAATTCGCACTTTTCAATAGGGGTCTTTGATTTAGTCCCCTCACACACAAAGTTGAATAAATTAGTGTAGTGGGTTTAGTAATTGTGGCTCTGTCATGGTTCGCTGAATAGAAACATGAGTATTACACAGAGGGCCGACCCATCACCTCTTTCTGGGTGACATGAAATGAATCATGACAATTATCATACCGCAGTGCTCAGCAAATGGAAAGTTCTTTCCTTCCATTTATTTGTTTATTTATTTATTTTTAAGGCTAGATTTTCCCATGGTTCCCCCAAGGTGTTCAGACATCAGGTAATAAATCAATTCAGACTTTGACGGTACCACCTTAACAAGTCCCCAAAGAGATGGCGCTAGTCATTGTTATAGCTGTATTACATGCTGCAAGTCATTATTGTGAGTTGTAGTGTACTGAGAGATATGTTTGGAGGTTGGAGCTGTGGCTATATAGAAGAAAATAAGCTTGGCTCCAGTAATGTGCTTGCCTTCAAAGGTAGTATTTTGAGGGATCATAGGCACACTCCCAACATGCAAAAGATTGGATCCTGTCTCCTTTTTGTTTTAGACATCCCAGCTTTTTATGAGGTTACTTGATGGTTAGGATGTCAACTTAAGGTGTGGTCACATTTGCTGTTCTGCAAATTTTTAATGGTCAGAAAGTCGTTTCAATAGAAATCTGGATGATTGGGAATTTCATGCAAGTGAAAGATTTCCCCATGCAGATGTTGCATCATATTTTTCTACACTGACAAACAGAGAGCTGCTTGGTTTGATAGCAACCTCTATGTGAATTTCTGTGACCAACTCATGTGAACTTCCCAATTGTTTGGATTCCTATTGAAGTGGGTGGAATTTGCCTGTGAAAACTGCCGAGCAACAGTAAATTTGACTGCAATTTTAGAATGCAGGTGTTAATTTAGATAGCAGGTTTAAAAAGTACACACCAAGTACTCCTAAGGTCTTCTTTTTATTGATTAAAGTTTGTGTACCAGATGCATGATATGAGTGTTTGCAGTGAATGCATGTACAGTATGGATAGCAGAGAAGGTAAGGAGACAACTATATGGGCAGATATAGAAGGGTCGATGACCGTCTGAGACAAAGATTGACTCAAAGTGTGTATGTACACTGGTGGCCAAGTTCTCGGCTCTCTCACTAAATTTACCTCCAATCAATTTCAAATCCAAATGACTCTATAATTCAATAAATGCTCCATCCATTTCCCTAAGCCCACGTTCATTCGGGACTCATGTCAGCATTCTCACCTTTGGCTGGTACAGATGTACAGCTGTGTTGAAAAGGAACGGGGCTTGTCTGGGGTGTTTCTGAGTGTCCACGGCTTTTATTCCACTGAGGATAACTGTTGCCGTGCCCATCCAAGTTAAATATTAATAACCCAGAATAAATTTACCAGCTGGCACAATGCATGTTGAGCATACACAAATATACACATAGATTAAAAGTGCATAATTTCTGCAGCACTGCAGAATCTCCAGTACCTGCAAGAAGACAACCTGTAAAAGGTACTGATAATTTTCTGCCAGGATGTGATCCGTTAAGTTTATGTACTTTTTCTTTAACTCTGCAACACAACCTTATGCAATGCACTATTAAAAATATGAGAAAACACTTGTTATCATGTTAACAGTACATTATGCTGTACTTTTACAGATTTTTTTCTTAAGAATGCAGATAAAAAGCAATAAAAAAATATTAAAGTATAAAAATGAACAAACCTTTTACATTATATATATTTTTTAATATTTTTATTGTAGTCTATAATTTGTTTCTGTGTTCCTGTAACTACTGGAAGCTTTTTATTGTATTTTTAGTTCGATGATAAACAAATGTGTCACATTTATGGGTTGTAGAAACTACATCATGTTAATTTTAACAAAGGCTTCTAGTTGTGACCACTAACAAATATATTCTTGTTTGTGCCTTGCGTTTAAATCAACACGCATTGCATTTAAATTGGAAATCTTGATTCCAGACTTAGAATGCATGAACAATAAACCTTAATAAAAAACAAAGGAAGCATTAGGTAAATCTTTTTATCCATCTCAACATTTTTCCCTCTCTCCGACTCTGAGATTTCAGTGCATCTCCACATATTTTGATCCCATTCCTTTGTCCTCCCCTAAACTGCTGTTTACTCTGTAAGTTCACATGATTGGGCAGCTTCAAAGCGACTAATCCTTTCAATGTCTGGAGGCATCTGAGAACACGTAAATGATCCAAAAACCTTCTCACTGCAGCACAGGTCTGGCAGATAATGGAAGGTTATGGAAATAAGTGGGTTTCTACAGTATTTCTAAAGTAATTCAACTCCCTTTGGGTGTAGCAGCACTCTTATTCTGTTTGAAAAGCATTTGTTCTGAGTGTGAAACCTGAACTTAGTGGTAGTTGCCAGTCTTATTCTCAATCAGTGTTTTTCTGCAGATTTGTGTTTTTGATTCTCTCATAATTGGTCTTAACTATTGGGATCTATCTATATAATTTTTCAGTACCGTTTTTGTTTGTATTTTAGACTTTACATTTTACAGATTTTTGACATTTATATAATTCATTTGCTGGTTTGAATCCAAGCATCATGCAGTCTTGAGAGGTGATACTACCTTATGTAATTTTAAAGGAAATTGAAGAGCATTAATTGAGACAGAGAGACAGAGAAAGACACTGAGAAAAATGAGACAGCAAATAGCAGAACAGACAGGAAGCTGTGTTTGTTTTATCCAGAGCAAGGTCAGTAAAAGCAAGAGTTTGAGTATCGAGTCCTCCATGGGAAAGTGGGAGTGTTCTTGCTCAGCACACTGTGTGAATATAATGAACCAGGAAGAGAGGTTATCTTATGACGTCTGAATTGAGCTTCTGTTTCTGGGCTGACCATTCATGCTTCATTAGATTAGGACTTCCTTTTGGCTCAGTATTTTTTCCCATGGAGGTTATGTCAGTGCACTCTGACTTTGAGTGTAGAGAAAGGTGAATCAGAAGATTGGTGAACTGCTTACTGATGAAGCACATCACAGAGAACTGATGGGTCTTAAGCACACAAAACACTAGGAAAGGTTAATATATGGCACATATAATGGGTTTGTTTGAAATACACACTTCCTCTCGCTCTCTCTCTCGCCCGCTCTCGCTCTCACACAAACAGGTTTGCCCATCTCCGGAGTAATTTATTTTAAACTTTGAGAAACCTCAGAGAGCAATAACAGTAGACAGAGGTGGATGTTCCTGCAGGTTTGATCAGTCGCTGTAAATCTTGCTGTCAGGGGCCACAGTAGAAACCCATCAATCTCACTCACAAAGTATTGAAATGGGAGATTGTCAAATCATGGTGAAAGCATAATAAATCAATGGGCTGTAATGACCACGCTGCAGAATGGCCATGACTTTGATAGGGGTGCGAGTACACATTTTTGACCAATTAAATCCTTTCTAGAATGAGAATGTCCCTAACTTTAAGTAGCAACTTCTCTTTGATATGAATTAAATCATTCATTTAGATTTTTTATTTTATTTTATTTTTTTATTTTATTTTATTTTATTTTATTTTAATAAAAAAACTCACAGACAACTACATGACCATTTAAAAGTTTGGGTTCAGTTTTTTTTTTTTTTTTTTTTTTTTATAAAGACATATCTTATCTTTGCCAAGGCTACATTACAATAATAAAATAAAACAGTCATTTTTTTTTAAAGTATTGCACTTTAGAAGAACTGTTTTCTTCTTTTTCTTTCTTTCTTTCTTTCTTTCTTTCTTTCTTTCTTTCTTTCTTTTAACTTTTGAACAATATATGCATAAGTGAACAAGAATCATTTGTTAACTTATTTATTCAAAAACTGTTTCCTTTTCTGCTCTGCGGTTTCCTGGTACAAGTTTGGAAACAGCTTTCACACCAACTGAGCAAACATGAATCAAACTCTTAATATCAAACACGATAGGCTCTTCTTTAAACATTCTAGTGTGAAAGCAATTTCACACTAGAAATAATTTTTTTGTGCTCGATCTCTGAGCTTTAGATGTTTAGATGTGGCCAATATTTGTGAAATACAAACCTCTAGTCACCACATATCAACTTGTGACTAATACTGCACTTATTTTTTTTTTTTTTTCTTTCTTCTCAAGCTGGTGTTGTGCTGACTCGGCAACCTGGCATGGCCACCGCTGGTCTCAGTCGTTATGTCTACTTTTAATTGGTGTCTGTAAACACCAGGACAAGGTCAGAGCACTCCTGCGGTTGACATGGTAACAGTGTCCAGGGAAACGAGAATGGCTGATTTGAGAGCTGTCAGGATATGGCCACTTCTTATCTCAGAGAAATCTTTCTGAGAGAAAAGAAGCACATTCTCTCTCTAGGTTTTTTTTTTTTTTTTTCTTACCATACGTAATGCATCTTACAAGACTTTTTTCCTGTCCCGCGGAGTTGAAGATGCTCTGAGGATCAGGGGCTGATGATTTCTCACCAACACACTTGGGGGAAAAGCAGAAAGCCTTTGTGGAGAGTCTCTATTTGTTCGGCAGGGCCTGGTAGAGGGTGGACTCTCATTCGTATAAAAGCTCTCCCTCACAATAGGGTCATCTAGACCCCAGCGGCCCACTCACCTGTGATGGACATTACAAAAATGGTGGTGTTCTCCTAGTCCAGAGACTATGATGGCAGTGACTGTGTTTGAAGGGTGATAACAGGCTAGTGGTTAAGGAACTAGGTTTGTAATACAAAGGTTGCTGGTTCAATTCTTTTATAGGATAGGATTCCCGAACTGGAGAGTCTTGACATTTGGTATTACGTTTAGCGAAGCACTTACATTCTGTTTGCTGCTAACTGACTATACTTAAAAAGTGTCACTTGGTGAAATGGAGAGATTTAATTAATCTTAGTCAAAGTCAGTTGTTAACTTTTAATTTCTGGATAATAATTTGCATAGCACCACAATTTTAGTGGATATATGTGAAAATTAGAGTCTAAGGTTGCATAGTGTCTATTTTTTATGGCACCGAAAAGGCAGCCTAAAATGTGGCAGTATATTAGAGATTGCTAAACCACAGACATTAATATCCATTTATTCATGAGTTCTTATCTGCCTGTTGCACTTGTCTAATCAAGTGGTTTTCCAAAAGCAAACAAGCAAAAAAAAAAAAAATACTGTCCTTAGGGGGAATATATTAGGATAATTTTTGGTGGGATTCAGATTAGACCACCAACCGCGCAAGTTTACAAGTCTGTCAGGAATTTGTTGATTTGAATGCAGCTCTTCTGTAAATATCTGACAAGCCTGTCAGTCTGAGATAGACTAGAATTAACCTGGATAGCTTGAATAGTAAAAAAAAAATGGATTTATGTAAGTTTAAAGGGATTGTTTTACCCAAAAAAGAAAATCGTCATTTACTTACCCCGGTGTGGTTCCGTTCATTTATTAACAAGTAAATGAAATAATAATAATAAATATCCAATAATGATAATGTTAAATAATAAGCTACTGAAATATTATCCATTATATGCTGTTTCTACAGTATGAGGTGGGACTTTCTGATTCTAGAGAGTTTTGATAGGACAAAAATCTGTGTAGTGCAGGGTTAGTGAGTATTGTGGTGAATGCCATTGTTTGGCCGAACAGATGTTTGGACAGACAGATGGACAGACAGCCTGATCGTGAGACTTCTGAGGAACCTTTCACTATATACAGGCATCTGAGAGAAAGCCATGAGGAGGCTTAATTTGGCTTTTGCAGGCTAAAAAAGTGACCTGCTCTCACTGTGAAGCTTTGAGGCCTGTTTTTCTCAGCCAAAGAGATGAAGTCAAAGCCAAAGCTGCTCTAAAGTGTGAGAAGAAACCGATCAGAAATCCCCACTGACAGACGCAGGGGGCAGATAAGGTGCTCAAGGGCTTTATAGTCGACACCTTTACTCAGACTGAAGCAGGCCTACGGATTCCTGTCAGAGAAACACAGAAAATAAAAAGGGGCAAAAGACTGTGTAGAGCAGGGAATGGGTGCAAGAGAGAGGGAGATAGTGGAGGGGGTTTGGGGCTGTCACAGACCATTAAAGCTCCTTATGTCCCTCTCCTTCTCTCCTCTCATCTCTGCAGCACAACACACAAACTCTTTCAGCCGACGTTGTATCACACTGCCATTAAAATACATTTAAATCGGCCTATCACACTCCAGAATGTATGGACACTGTTGTGTACACACTCTAGCAGCTAGTCACTTGTGTTAAGGGCTGAGTGCAAATTATAGGGGAGGCCAAACCTGAAAGGCTCTCTTTTTCAAATGTAGACGCTGACCATAATGTCCCCTCAATTTCTGTCTCTCTCTCTCTCTCTCTCTCTCTCTCTGCCTTCAGTTGACATGAACACAATTATCCTTGAAGGTATTGGCTAGCAAAGGAAGGCTATTTGGTCTGAACACTATGGGGGATTGTGGTCAACTGAGATGCACTTCACATGTTTCCATGCTCGCTGTATCAGAATCAGCTCACTGCTTGACCTGCAGAGCTCTCCCGAAAGGTCACTTAGATGGACAAACCAGTTCGTGAGGCGAGTGAATGAGGGGATGATTGAGGAATAAAAGTTGGTTTGTTTGGGAGAGAGAGTGTGTGCTGTTGTTTAATGAGGCAGCGCCAGCCTGTTTACGTTTCTCCCACCTGTAAATGCATTTTAGATGGGAAGGGAAATTCAGCGGCAAAGTTAATGTGGGAGCAAATAAAGTATGGCAGGTGTAAAACAGCAGGAGGGGCAGGTGGCAGACACGACCTTGCATACAGAATTGAAACATTAGGACGCTCAAGGCCGCACCTCTGGAGCTGGGGAATAAACCTGGATTTGAGTCGAATTAGTGTTGTTGGAGGCGGAAGCCGTGAGCAGAGCTCAAGCAGCTTTTTGAACAGTTTTACTTTTCATTAAACTGCAAACTTTATTCAAAGCAACTTACAAATAACATAACTCTTGTCATCATTAACATTTAGTTACATTTAGCCTTTATGTTACCATACCTCAAAATCATCTAATAGAAAGTAATTTTGAAAGTGTTGTACTTACAGTAAATGAGCATCAAGAAGTTATAAATCACTATACTTTTAGCATCTTTTTGGAGGGAAACAGCATTAGCTTTAGCATTACCATTATAGGGTGAAGAATGACATTGATAGGCTTTAAGATAAACATATTTGATGAATGAACACGACTGAGCTTATGTGCTGGATAAAGTCCTCTACTTTTATAATTTTATTTATTTAACAGGTAATTTTTTTTTTCAAAACATCTAATCTGAAAAAAGCTGCTCTTTTAGTTGTCATTAGCATTTAATTGCATTTAGCTTTTAATAGGCTGAAATACCTAAAAAAAAAAACATCTATTAGGAACTAATTTTGAACAAGTTCTATGTAAATCTATGTAAATAAGTCTCATTAAGTAAGACGTTCTCCGTTCTCTTCACATCTTTTTGAGGGAAAGCATCATTAGTTTAAGCATTAGCATTACTGGCCAAAGAGCCATATGTGATGAATAAAGAAAGCCTTTTGAATGTTCATGATAAAGTCCTTGATATTATCTTGGATGAGGAACCCAAACTTCACTTGAGCTTCTGATATGTATCTCTCCTCCAGTCAGGTTTATGTTCTGACTGGACAGTACAGTCTCGCTCTTTTATCATTGGCCTACATTTGGCCAGTGATAATGTTGTTGGATACAGAGAGGCAACATCTGTGGCCCTTTTTAGAAAAGTGTCATTTTTCTGTGTGACCCTACTGGGGCAAATGGAGCGGAAGACATCAGTCATCACTCTTGGAGGCTAAGAAACAAGCGGTTTTAGAGATGGATCATCAAATGGTCCATTTATAATCTAGTGCTGAAATTCCCGCAGTGAACACGCACCAGTGATGTGAATGCGAGGATGAGTCTTACACCCCGGAGAGGGTAAATCATTTTACTTGAAACCTGCTGCTTAGGAAGATGAGAACAATGTTACATTCTCAAGGAGCGTTCACAATGACAGTGATTAAGTCTCTGTGCTGTTGTTTGCTGGTGCATGTTCATACACACTGTCAGTGTGAATGCCACTTTACATTGATCAGGGTGTCCAAACCTGCTCCTGGAGGGACACTATACTGCAGTGTTTAGATCTAACCCTAATTAAACACACCTGAACTAGTGAATCAAGGTCTTCAGGGTCACTGGAAACTTCTAGGCAACTGTGCTTATATCAAGGACTTTATCATGAACATTCAAAAGGCTTTCTTTATTCATCACATATGGCTCTTTGGCCAGTAATGCTAATGCTTAAACTAATGATGCTTTCCCTCAAAAAGATGTGAAGAGAACGGAGAACATCTTACTTAATGAGACTTATTTACATAGATTTACATAGAACTTGTTCAAAATTAGTTCCTAATAGATGTTTTTTTTTTTTGGTATTTCAGCCTATTAAAAGCTAAATGCAATTAAATGCTTATGACAACTAAAAGAGCAGCTTTTTTCAAATTAGATGTTTTGAAAAAAAAATTACCTGTTAAATAAATAAAATGAAAAAAGTAGAGGACTTTATCTAGCACATAAGCTCAGTCGTGTTCATTCATCAAATATGTTTATCTTAAAGCCTATCAATGTCATTCTTCACCCTATAATGAATAAATAAAAAAAATAATAATAATCCACCATAGAACACAAAACATAGGTGGAAATGAAATGAAAAATGCGATGCACGTAGATACACTTTTGGACATTATTAGTGGACAATAAAATTGCACCTATTAAATTCCCCATAACTGAGGAAACATATACTCTGTACGCTTATGGAAGTGTAATTGTCTCAAAGCAACCTCCAATTATTTTAGTCTTAGAACAGAACTTGCGAGACCCCCAGCTCTATGTTGCCGTCACAGTCCCTCGGTCTCTATCTATCATTGGTGTGCAGCAGACCCTTACACCTCTCGCCTCCGCCTTAATCATGTCCCGCCACGCTCGCGTCCCTGAACTGCTGTCCCACGCATTCTACTTCACAGCTAGCTGACTGGCGAATCTCCGATATCAGTCTTACTCAGCAGACATCTGCGCACAGTCCTCCGCGACGCTGACCCACCTGAGCCAGTGCTCAGACGTGACGAATGGATATGAAACAGAGGAGTGACCTCTCTCGTTCAGAGTGACACGGGGGCCACCGGCCTCTCAGGTGTCTACATTTATTAACACACCATCACACTCCCAACCAGGGAAATGATCAGCAAGATTAATTCTTCTTTAATCCTTTTTTTTTCTTCTATGTCAAACGGATCTTTGGCTGTGATGGACTCATAATTAAGAGGAGATGTTTCACACTGTCTCCATTTTTCTTCTGTGTCTTTTCTTGTACAGATGAAGTCAAGTGTTTGAATTTTAAAAGACTCATTCTTTTCTGTTTTCTCTCTTCTAGGTAAGAGCTGTCCTGTGCTGAAACGCCTGATGGTCAATGTATGTAGCCTTTTATATATGTATTTTCTCCATTGTGTGATAGTTAATGGGATGCTAGCAAGAAAGGTTCCTGGGTTCGTGTTTTTCTGGGCAGCATTGAATGGAGCTTCCAGTGTTAACCAATCGAGCGTTTGAAGGCTAGCATGATTGTGTTCTCTGAACTTCTGGAGCTGATGTTGAACTCTTGAACATGAACTTTTGATCTATGAATAACTGGATTTGCATAGTTTAGTGAGGTCAGCTCAAGTTCTGGCAAGCTGAAGAGATAACAAAAAGACTATGCAAATCACATTGTTTTGAGTGATGTTGAGAGTTTTTGCCAGTTGACATTATTCTCAATATAGATGAGCCTTCTTGAAAGGTCAACAAACAGCAGAAAATATGTAATTGAACAACTGTTATTAAATATACTACTCAGTCTAAGCTGGGTATTTACGAATGTGTTTTAAGTTTCTGAATTAGAATTCATTTTGATGTTTTTGTTGTTTCCAGCCAGCACCAGCATTTTTGATCATATTCCAATCCAATCTTACATAAACTCCAGAGTATTTGCAGGTGTGATTGTAAACAGTGAATGGATAAAAGAAAGAACAGAGTGGTCTTTTATTATTATTATTATTATTCAGTTCCACATTTAAATGTGGGTAAGTTCTATATATATATAGTTTTTTTTTTCTATCATTTGCATCCTTGTTTGTCATGGTCCTGTAGACCAGCAGAAAAACCTGATTGTTCAATGTTTATTTCATAACCTGTCTATCATTCTCCTTAAACCAAATCCTTAGCCTGACCCACTACAATAGAAATAGTTTTGTTCAAATGATCATTTTCTTAAAAAATAGAGTACGCATTTTCTGTAACAGTGTTTAAAGTGAGCAGAGCTTGATTAAGCAGAAAGGGCTTTTAGGATGATAACAGCGTAAGTGAAGTTGGTCATATTTACTTAAACATTAGATGAAATCAATACTGTATTCATGGGTTGCAGAGACAGGACATATTTTCTCAACGAGTTGAAATGGCCTAAAGGCATCATATATTTAAATGACTAAATGTTTGAGGCAAAAAACAGGTCTCAAACTGGTTGCCTGAAGCGTAACCTTTTTGCCTGTTCTCTGTACTGTCACCTTATTGCCTACTGGGTGGGTGATTCTCTCTGTGTGTGTGTGTGTGTGTGTGTGTGTGTGTGTGTGTGTGTGTGTGTGTGTGTGTGTGTGTGTGTGTGTGTGTGTGTGTGTGTGTGTGTGTTTGTGTGTCTTTTGGGTTCTGTCGTGTTTTGTGTGTAAGCTACTCATTTGGGTAATTTTGGCATGTGTAAATAATGAAATAAGATGCTACCCTCAGTTTTATATCACAAGTGTTCACTTACAATATTCCTTACATTTTTGCTTAGCCATGAAATGCTAATTCTTCCAGGCCGAGTGCTTCAGACGGCACGTTTCGGACAGACAAATGAATAATAACAATGTTTTATAGAATTTCTGACTAGATCAAAAGAGGATTCTTGCCCACACTGTGTAATGACTCAGAGGAGTCTAGTGCTGTAAAGGATCTCCAATAGCTTAATGCATTATTCACTAAGATGGTAGTGCGCTGTAAATTTTCCCTGAAAAAGGTTTCGAAGAAAGTTTTCTTTTTTTTTTCTTTCTTTTTTTTTTTTTTGATTGTGGCAGTGTTTAAAAAAACAAAAAAAACAAAAAAACTTTCTTGTTTATGAGTTTTATTTTCTGAACTAGCCTGGAAGAGTAAATACACAATCCAACAATGCCTTAAAAAACTATTGATCTGATGATCTGATTGATCTGAATAATGTATTACAGTATTTGTTTTATTATTAAGATAAGCATCCTTAATGCAAGAAGAAAATATTTACACTTCCAGTCCATTTCCAATCTTCAGTGTCACATGATCCTTCAGATTCACATTTCAATACACACATTGATTTTTAAATCACACTATTGAAACATGTTATTTGCATCTCATTGTTTTCCAGTATTTTTTAATGCAACTTTCCCAAAAGTGAGCAGATGGAGACCTATGGTAGGCTACACTGTAGAAAATAATTTCCAAGTTGCAAATAAAGCACAGATTATTGGAGTATGTTACAAGAAAATACTATTTCATTTTTTTTTTCTACTTCAAAATTTCCTGTTTAATTCAGTGTGATTCTTCCCTTTTTTTTGGTTAATCACTACTGTCAAATTTATTAAGAATTTTAGAGTGAAAATTGTTTTTCGGTGACAATATAGAGACATGGGTGGGTTCTTTTTACTTGAGCCAATGAAACTATATAATAATAACTAATAATAAAAAGAATATTATTTAGAATATTAGAATATTATCGGTCACTATAATATTATTTATTAATAAATAAATAAAACACTGATTTTGATGTCACTGATTTCAAGTTGTTCATTTAATTTTCCTTTATATTTCAGGCACTTAACAGGCTGTGTTCAGACATCGTCATTATAACATGTTGTGACATCACTCATTTGTTGAGTTAACACTGTCATTGCACTTAATCTGACAGGACTCGGTCGTTCGCTCTTCCTTAATTCTTTGACGTCCTCTGCTAAATGATGCCATTAGATCACTCTTTCTCTCCCCGTCTCTGATTTGTCTGTCCTTCCCCCCATGTGTTATCTATTCATTTATTCATTTATTCTTTCATTTATTTATTGCCAACACGAGAAGCATTTGTTTTGACAGATGCTTGCTCTGGGGCGACTGCCAAAGCGTAGACAGATTTTCTGGAGATCGGCACGATGGCGCTCACTGAACGCAGCGGGCCAGGAAAAAAAAACACTCCACGCAAGTCAGATTTGTTAACAATTATCTGTTCTCTGCCCTTTCACTGTTGCTGCTTCAGAACACAAGGATAATTTTATCCCCATGTGCCAAATTACTTCTGAAATATGGAGCGGTTAGAGGTGAGGCGTGAAGGGTGGCGAGAGGGGAAGGGTGAATAGGTTTGTGTTGAGCGGGTAAAGTTACAGCCGGAAGGTACCTTGCTCTACTCTAGCCACCTGACCTCCACACTCTGGGCCGTTCTTTTGAGGATTTTTGCTTGTTAATTATGCGGAATAATTCTTAACCTACCTGACCTTATTTATGGATGTTGGTGTACAGAAAACAGCCTTGTAGCGATTGGAGTTATCGTGGGATAGTCACCTTCTGTCCTTATTTACATTATGATATTAGTTATGGGGGAAAAGAAAGGTGCCAATGGAATCAAGGAATACTGCAGGTGAAATCTGAACCAGCTTATTAGCATAAAATAAAGAAAAAAGAAAACTAAGTAGTATGGCTATTACAAAGAACAGTTTTCCTCAAATCCAGCACTGGAGGGGTCATTGTCCTGCAGAAATTAGCTCCAACCCTGATAAAAACTCACCTATAGCTTTCTAGTAACTCTAAAAACCTTGATTAGCTTGTTGTTAAACTATCTCCAAGTTTAACAAGATTTTTTTCACACGAATATGAATGGATATATTTTATACATAAGTTGCATATTTTGGGTTTTTGTTCAATTGTAAAGAATTTCTTTATTTTCATCATTAAGAGGTTTGCATAAGAGTTAACGAAACTTTGCTAAAATTAAATGTCTTGTTTTGGTCTACACTGGAAGTGTTCCATTAACTCTGCTAAACTATAATTACTAAAAAAAACTGAAACTAAAATATAAAAAAACTAAATAGAAATGTGTTCACAAAATAAAAACTAAACTAACAACAAACAAAACCATTAATGAAACTAACTAAAACTAAACTGAAATTATAGGAAATTTGAAAACAATATTAAAATAAAAACTAATTTAAAAATTCAAAACTTTAATATCCTTGCCCTGTTTTGAACCTCTGTGTGAATGCTTTATGACTGTGTGGCATATTAATGCAGTGTGTGTATGCTTATCAGAGTCCAGCACACACACACAGACTCACAGCAGGTTAATGGGGAGCCGTGAGATAGAAAAAGTCATGCACTTCAACATGTGTCTGTCTGCTTCACCTGCTCTCCGCCCTCAAATTCCACTTCATATCTGTCTGTCTTCTGCTTTCACTCCATCTCTGCTTTCAACCTCTTGTTGAAAACAGTGACAAAGTAATGTGAGTTCACCTAAAGGCATGATGACCTACAACATCTGTGTTAATGTTTTGTGTCTGAGTTTGGCTGTTTATTTCGAGGGAAACACAGAAGCCCTCATGCTGCTGTGGCTTGCTGGGGAGCAGCATGTTTTCTGCTTGTAAACACACCAACCTTTTGGAGAACCCCTCTCTCTGGAGGCCTATCCAAATCGAATTGCCCCTCTTTCCCACTGCCAGGGCCAGACAGAACACAGTGAGAGGTGCTTTGTTTTTTTCTTAGATGTGTTTGTGTGATTTATTAACCCTCATTTTCTGTTGGGTCTGAGATCCATTTAGTAGCTTGAAAAATGAATGAAGCATTCATGCTGATATTTCATGACTTTACTTATTTACTGTATTAAAAAAGAGAGAGAGAGAGAGAGAGAGAGAGAGAGAGAGAGAGAGAGAGAGAATTTATTATGGATAAATATTTGAAGCACTTAAACTCATCACTTAAAATCACTGATTTTACATAGACTAACATTCTAAATAATTCTACACCAATTCTAAATAAAACTGATTTGTTTGTTTGTTTAGGGTTATTTAAATATTTAATTATTTGTGTATTTTTTAATTATATAACTAATGAATGAATGAATTAAATATTTAGTTACATGCATACTAGTAATATATGTTGTAATAATAATAATAATAATAATAATAATAATAATAATAATTATTTATTATTATTATTATTATTATTATTATTATTATTATTATTATCCTTCAGTCCATTTCTAAAACAGCTTGTCCACTTCAGCTGTTCTTCGTGAAAAAGTTTTGCATATGTTTAGTGTTTCAGGGATCACCGATATAAAACTAGTTGGAAGTCATGATTTTTTTATAGCTGTATTTATTTGTTTGGTTTAAAAAAAAAAAAAAAAAAACCTTAGGTTCAGATGAGTTTCTAAATAAATAAATAAAATGTTACTTTTGAAATTATCTCATCTGACTAAAAAGCTTGAAAACAGCAAATGTTTGTAGTCTGCATCAGTCTCACAGATGTTTGTAGTCTGCAATAAGCAACATCTTCACAAATAGACATGCTAATACAAACAACGCTTGCATACACACTCCTGCATGACTACCACTTACACACACTCGCTTATACACACACACACATCTGTGTTTATTCAACAGAGTTTCTACAGTCATTGCTAAAGATAGCGGCGTGCAGCGATACTGCAAATCCTGAGAAATTCTTCACAGAACAGCTGATAAATGTCATAATCGTGTAATTGCTTTAATGGGATTTTAAAATAGTAATTTCTAACTTAAGCTCACAAAGAAATCCGTCCATGTGCATTTTGTTGAGCATCAGTGAACAACATTGGAAGTGTGACATGATGTTGTTTTGACACATTGCATCCAATGACAGTAATTTCTTCCTCTCTGCCTCCATCATCTCTCTCTCCCACCTTGATAGATAAGCATCATGCTGGGCTCTCGCTAGGACAAGTGGCTAATTACCAGCTAAAAATACCACCTCCTTAGTAATAATTACCATGCATCTTTGGATAATGATTCATATTTCGAGTGTTGTGATGAGTGGGTATGTTCAGTAATGTGACGAGACATGCCGTCAAGCAGCTCTGCCGTGACATTGAGGCTTCTTCAAATATTGAGAAAGGACAGGGAGATGGAGGAGGGCGCAGGGGAGGAAAGATGGGACGAATGTGGCAGCTACATGCCAGGCACGATTTCCAGGAGACTGCACAACTGTCTAAACTTATAGTAGAAGAAAGGACAAAAATGTGCCGCTAAAATTGAAGCTGCATTTTCATGATACAAAATGAACAAAATGTGCCTTTACATTTAAATAAAAGCACTTGGCTGATACCTTTGTAATAGAAATCTAAGAATGATAGTCTGTATATTCTCACAGAAAAAAAAAAAGCTGTCACTGGCTAGAGGGCACACCTTATTATCCCTAAATGGTACGTATTAGTTCCTTTTGAAAGGGTACTGCCTGAGTTTTGAACATTTTTCTTTCTAAAGCTGTATGTGAGAAAGTGAAATGAACCTGTCTATTATAGAAAACATTAGTTACTGACAACACCTAAACTTGATTTCTCAAAACTCCATTAGCAGAAAAAGAAAAGAAAAGAAAAGAAAAGAAAAGAAAAGAAAAGAAAAGAAAAGAAAAGAAAAGAAAAGAAAAGAAAAGAAAAGAAGCCATTACTCCAGTCTTCAGTGTCATGCGATCCTTCAGAAATCATTCCAAAATCGCTCTAGTCAGGAGATGGATAAAACGCTTTATCAATACCTAAAAGCACAGTGAAGTTTGTTATTAAGTGGAAGATATTTGGTACAACACAGACCCTTTCTGGGTCAGGACGTTGCTCCAAACTGGATGAAAGAGCAGGAGGAAACTGGTCAGAGAGGCTACCAAGAGGCCTACAGCAAATCTGAAGCAGTTGCAGGAGTTTATGACAAAGAGTGGTCATTATGTGCATGTGACAACAATTTCACAAATTCTCCACAAATGTGGCTTGTATGGGAGAGTTGCCAGAATGGCCTAGTCAGAGCCCAGACTTTCAGCCCATTGAAAAGCTGTGGAATGACTTGAAAACTGCAGTCCACAAACATTCACCATCAAAATTAACTGAACTTGAGCAGTTCTGCAAAGAAGAGTGGGCAAATATTGCAAATCTAGATGTGCAAAGTTAGTAGAGACATATCCCAACAGACTAAAGGCTGTAATGGTGGCTAAATGTTAAAGGTTAAAAGTTGGTTCAACAAAACACTGACACAAGGGGGTGATCCTTTTTCCAACTCAGTGATTCATTTGTATTTCTGACATGTTGGTGTTATAACTTTCACTTGGATTTGCAAGTTGCACTGAATAAAACAAAAATAAATGTCTTCATGTCAGGCTGCAAAGCAACAAAAAAGCCTTTTGCTGAATTGATATCATTTGTAAATACAATTATATCTAATAATATTTAATAAATGGGTCTAACAATATTCAAATGAACCGAAAAAACACAATACACCACCCACGATATGTATCGGGGTGGGCCTACTCTTGGTATGTAAGTGCTTGGGAACTCTCGCACACTGTTTGAAGATGCGTTCCAAATGAGATATATCATCCTCCTAAGGACACTTCGGAGTGAAACAGTCATGGCCGCGATATTGATCTGAACGGTTACATCCCTAATTATTATATATACTGTAACTAATATGAGTAGATATAACTCAATCCCTTTTTTGGGTATTTCCATTTGCTACAATTTAAACATTATTTTGTCAGTTTTAAATCTAAGGGTTAAAATTTCATACATTATCAGCCATGCCGACACAGATTCTTAGAGAGAGAGAGAAACAACAACAACAACAACAACAACAAAAACATTTTCCATATATATTGACTTTTGCACCATAATGGAGTGTGCTTTTAATGTTTAAGTGGTTTAGTTGGAGTGTAAACAGTATATGAAGACAAAAGTATAAATGAGTTTTTTTTTTTTGTGAAGCTGTTCCTCTCTCAGAGTGCCTCCTCTGCTGAGCCGCTGCGTCGGTTGCAAGCTCAGAGAGGGAGTGGGAGGCCAAATGAGACATTGTGACTACTGCAGAGGAAGTGCATGCTGATTTCACTTCTCATTTCACTTATGATCTACAAAAGGTTCCTTATTGCTTACTTATAATTACCTGTCTCTATGTTTGCCTATATCTATGTGCATGTGTGTGTGTGTGTGTGCAGATGGGCTAGCCATAGTGAAGGCAGGCTGAGCTGTTATGCCCAGGCAGACACCTACATGAAAGTGAAGAGCTCTCAGAAGTGAAATCAGAACAGATGGTGTTTCAGAGAGCCTGTGCACCTTATTGTGTAAAACTAGCCTCAGGAACTTGTGCTTTGTGCAATGTGTCTATATATTATCTGTATGTATTAGTGTCTATATTATATATGGTTTTGCTTTTCAACTTAGCTTTTTTTTTTTTCCTTTTTTTTCTGAGTGCCTTAAGATTCACTTTTATTATGAGTTCATTGATTATTTTCCCCCATAATATCATAAGATTTGTGTCTCTTGCTTTTTTTATCATTAGTCTTGTAATATTGCAGCAAACCACTTAACACAATTATATATTTATATATTTGATTACTATAGAAAAGCTGACATGATATTATGTCCAGTGTATTATATATGATAGTGTATTATATTTACTAACTCTGAAATCTGTATCAGGTTAAATGCATCTTGCAGGCTTGTTTGTTTGCGTTTAGACTCTTAGTTCTGACCTTAATTTAGTAGAAAGAGGATGGTATAAAACTAGATTTTCTGAAGAAAATGTATGTGGTCTTTGTCAATACAAAACCTGCCTCCAGAATGACAAGGCAGTGCTATGCGGTTGCTCAGGTGTTTTGAATGTTTTATAGAATGTTTTTGCCAGTTTCTTGGTGGTTTGTGGTTTAGCTTTTTAGAACATTAGGAAGCTGACTCATTTTTGTAATTTAGCATTTTAAAGGAGATGGATTCAGAGGCGCAACTTTTTGGATAGGGTTTTAGCATTCTGACAGCATGTTTTGCTGTTAGACTGTCAGCATGGTGAACTTTAAAATGCATCCCATCTAAAGCACAGCCTGCTTGTGTAACACATCTACTGGCTTCAACAATACATTTCAAGAGAATTACTGTCAAAAAAAATTAATCTGCTGCAAAATATGCCCCTTTTGCGGAATGTGATAGTTTTGTGAAATAAAATGTTGGTTGTTTGGTTGGTTGGATTATTTATTTAAATTTTTGTGATATTTAATTTATTAGAATTTATATATTTTAATTTATTTAATTTGTTTTAATAGTTATTTCTTTTTATTGGAGATAAAAGCTCTTTATTTTAACATTTTATTATAATTCATTTCAAGTTATTTTTTATTAATTGTTTATTTTATTCGATTTATTTATTGTATTTATTTTAATTGTTATATTTTATTACGATATGTATGTGTGTATGTATGTATTTGTTTATATATTATTTTTTAATAAGTATTTTTGTTGTGAATTTGAAAACTTCCGTTTGTTTTGCTGCATAGTTTTTTTTTTTTTTTTTAAAAGTTTGTTTGTGAATGAGAGGATGTAATTAATGAGGGTGAAGATATTTGACGGCTGATATCATGTGGAACACCAAGCCTTCGGTGTATAGCTCCCTGAAATTTGTACTTGTCATTTTCAATGTGATATAGACCACAGCAGGAAACACTCATTTTCATCTGATTATACCCCTGCTGTTTATTACTGTCTACAAACAATTCTCCATATAAAGGCGTGATGACAGCTTTAAATATCTGCCGGAGAGGCTCCGCCCCTTTTGAGAGCCTGTGTCATATCCTGTCAGAGGCTGACGTCTAGAGGGAGTCACTGAGCTTTGGTTGCTCTGTCACAGTAAGGTTATGTTTATGTCACACAGTAATGTAGAGCTGCAATTTGAAATGGTGTCAAGGGACTGTGGCTCAGCAACAGCATTATGTGTGCGAGAAATGCATGTAATGCAGTTACGATTACTAGTGACAGACAGAAAAAGAAAAAAAAAACAGATCAAGCGGTAGTGAGGAATTGGATCTGAGAGGTGTTCTGGGTGGGCCATGTGACTTCCTGCAGTAATTTGTCTTGATTGACAGCTCTGTGGCATGTCGTAATAGGAAATTCGATGATGCTATCTTGCAGATGCCGTTAGCTGGTAATTGATTGAGATCTTGTGTGTGCAGGATGACATCTGTTCCAATGAACGGTGACATCTTTAATCGAGAGGTGGGGGGGGGGTACTTTTGAGTGGGGATCCCTGTACCGTTTTCCTTTTGAGACTCTCAGATGCATTTGTATGCAACTAATTGGTTGTAAATCTGCAGGGTTGGAGAGCCCCTCAATACAGATGTGTTTACTCAGGTAATCATCATTAGACACATGGGCGGCATTTCCTGCAGCTTTGTACATGTGTGGGATTTCACCGCTTCAAAAATAAACTAGACTTTTCTGAACAAAATGCAACTCGATGATGCTTGACTGGTTGCCAGGGTGTTGCTAAGGTACTTGGCTATATGATTGAGAAGGTGTTGTAGGTGGTTGCCTGGGTGTTGCTACAGTACGTGGTTGCTATTTTTTTATTCATTTATTATTCTTTTTAAACCAGTTTTAGTTCATTGATACACAGTTCGGTAAAGTGTGATGGAGGTTGCCAGGGTGTTGATCTGTAGTTGTGAAGGTGTTCAAAGTGGCTTTTATTGTGTTTCTATGTGGATTCTAAGTCATTGATAAATTTATTTGGTGTTTTTAGTGTGTTGCTTCAGTCAGTTGATAAAGTGTTTGGGTGGTTGCCAGGGTGTTGCTACAGTATGTAGTTGTTGTGTGGTTGGTAAGTTGTGTGGATGGTTGCCAGGGCGTTGCATTGTGGTTGTTAAGGTACTTTGCTAAACATTTGGTAAGGTGTTGTCGGGGTTGCCAGGAAGGTGCTATGTGGCTACTAAAGCTCAATATGGTACTTTGTGGTTGCTAAAAAGTTACTGTGTGGTTAAAGTTATGTTTAGTAGTGTTTTTGGTGTGTTGCTACAGTACATTCAATTGCTAAGGTGTGTGGGTGGTTGCCAAGGTTATTCTACAATTGGATGCTATAGTGTAGTGGGTGGTTTCAAGGGAGTTGATATGTGGTTACTAAGATGTTGCTGTGTGTTTAAAGTTATGTTAAGGAGTGGTTTTAGTGTATTGCTACGTTCAGTTATAGGTGTGCGGACGGTTGCTAGAGTCTTGCATTGTGATTGCTAAGTTTCAAACTGTTTTCTAGTGTGTTGTTTGCAAAGGGACTGCTGAGTGGTTGCTAAGATTATCTGAGTGTTTTTAGCATGTTGCTACAGTCCGTTGATGAGGTGTGTAGATGGTTGCCAGGCTGTTGCTGTGTGTTCAGGGTTATGAGTGGTTTTAGCAGATTGCTACATTTGGTTGCTAAAGTGTTTTGGGTATTGCTATGTGGTTGCTAAGGCTTTCAGAATGGTTTTAAGAATGTTCCTGTATGGTTGAGTGGTTAAAGCTGGTTGCTATGTGGTTGCTGTAGCACTGGTTGTGGTTGCCGGATTGTTTCTATGTGATTGCTAAGGTGAGTGCTTTTAATGCATTTTCATACATTTTCTAAGGCATTTTGTTGCTAGGGCAGTGGTGTGATGTTGTTAGGTGGTTTTTAAATCCCTAATTCTCTCCTTCAACATAAATCTGTTGGTTTTATTTTCAATTGTAACATTAAAAATCATGTTGTTGCTTAACAACCTGCCCAAACGCTGCAGGGTAACACTTTTCTTGTTCTAATTTCTCTCAGCTAGCAAAGCATTTGGTTGTTCTCCATGAGATCCTGTTGAGATGAAGCTTGTGATGTAAGTTCAGGACACAGGGAGGACGGGGAGGTCTTTGTGGGATTAGGGCGCTCTGGGGCTTTCTATCTTGGGGGTCTGTTCTGGTCTTTGATGTGAATCAGGACTCCAGTTCATCACCCAAGAGCTGCACAGCAGGATAGCAGTCCACAGAAATAGACTGAGACAAGAGTAGACCAGCATAGCAGTAAGTCATTCTCTAAATCATCTGAAACATTCTTAGGATTTAATTTCATTCATGTATTATTTTCTGTTAGTGCTGTTTGCAAAGGCAACCGGACACAATCTCATTTGACTTCAAATAGCCGCCTAGCAGGGCCTTAAAGGGTTAGTTCACCCAAAAATGAGAATTAGCCTGTATTTGACTTTATTTTTTCAGATGAATCATATCGGAGTTGTATAAAAAATTCGCCTGGCTATTCCAAGCTCTATCTTTTCAGTCAGCGGGTGTTTCTGTTCAACTGTCCACAAGTTGTCAAATAAAGTGTGCGCATACATAATAAAACGTGCCACATATGACTCCAGGGGGCCTCCTGTAGCGAATCCATACGTTTTCATAAGAAAAAAATCCATATTTCAAATGTAATAAACACTTTTCTCTCACTTCCGGAATATTTTCTTTAATTCTGCCAAACTATGCAGAAAGGATGAACTTATAGTTTAACTGTGTGTATTCAGGATACATAACATGCTAGCTATGAATTATCCTTAAAAAGATGACGTCTCCCATTAAAAAAATAAATAAATGAAAAATAATTTCTATCACACAATTTCCAGCACAGAATGAATTTGAGATATGGCGGAATTGCCATTTGTTCATGACATTAGCTGTTGAACAAATATACAGCTAAGAAACATTTTCTGTTACCTAAGATGGTACTGTAATGCCTAATATTGCACTTTATTATTGCTGTCTATATGATATGAGAAGTCTTGACCAAACATCCTTCGTAATGGCCACCCAGATCAGCATGAGTACTGAAGCCTCTCTCTCTGCAGCAGCAGCCGCTGCTATGTCAAAGCTTGTTATAAAGCATGTCAGAGAGACATTGGTGAAGAACCATTATAGAGACACACTCTAATTATAGACTCCATTCTCAGCATATGATTTAATAGCGTTATGTCTGATTAGAGAAACTGTCAGTGAAGGCATCGCTCAGCACGACCCATTTTATCAGAACAGCAAAACGGCCACACACTCGCACTGCTGCTCTTGCTCTTTCATTGGCACTGTGCATTTTTGTGAGGAGAGATGCCAAATAAATTATATAATGACAAATTTTGTTCAGACGAAAACAGACGATGACCTCAAATGCTTTCATTAACCATGTTCTCGTTCACAGCTAGTGGCAGCCTGTCTTCCCACTCTGTCATTCCTAATGCGAGTTATCTGTCTCTCAAATATATTCCAAAGCCTGTCTATGGTGACATACGTCAAAAGTTAGTATGCATTGATGTCTGTAATGTAAAGCTTTATGAAAACACGCTTTTACGTAAAATCCAGAGGTGCTCTTTTTTTTCACCTGCCGTGCGACGAGCAGCGACTGCACTTTCCGTTTTATATGGGTTTGATTAGCACCTTGAACGCATGCTCTGTGATATTTCGTTGGCAGGATCAGAAATGATGAAAGAAATGAGATTCCATTTGCTGGATAATTGAAACTGCCGAATTTGATTGATGTCTACGGGCGGTGAAAGTGGAGGAACGGAATATGCATTGCAGAGTATAGTCAAACAGAAAAAAAAAAAAGAAAAAGCACAACATTGCGTGACCTCCATGAGTTTGCGTGCATTAAAAATTTACAGTGTTCAGCTAATTGAACCAGCCTGGCACATCGACCAAATATTCCCAAGCAGTAATGCCTGCAGATCAGAGAGGTTTTATTGTGTAAATGTCAGTAAACAAATAGAAATCGCATCAGATATTTCATCAGATTTTTAAAATTATTGCAGGTTCAAAGACTCTAATGGTAAACTCTCACCGTGTTAATCTCCGTCTGTAGGGAGTTGCGTTGATTATGACCAATGTTTGTGCTATACATCTCTTCTGTAAATGTCAATGCCCTGAACTGGTTTGTGAAGGCTGACTGTGTGTACATAAAGCAATTCAGTCATTCAGTAAGTAAATATTTGCAATGTGAATGATTATTTTTGTTATTATGGTGTTTATCCACTGGGGCTGATAGGTCACTGATGTATTAGAGTGTCAATGGTAAAGAAAAAAGGAAAAAATCTAGTTGGAAACATACTGTAAATGCCAGATTCATAGAAATGTGTGTTCAAGTTCAAGGCATCATATGGTCCAAAAAAATAAATAAAATAATTTAATGTGATGTAACTATCAACTAAAAAGTAATTATTAAACTGAAATAGTATTTAATAAATAAAATTTTCATCATTTTTTGAATACATGTGAATGTATACAAATTAATCATATTTTAAATTATTCAAGGTTTGCGGCATATTATTTTTTCTTATATCAATAATCAAGTTTGCTAAAATATTTTCAAAGAATTTTGTCCATTCATTTATTTTTTTTAGTTTTTTTTTTTTTTTTTTTTTTATAAATGCATTTTGTATTAATTAATAGATAGGACAAAAAATAATTATAACTGACCCTGATGATCTACCTTTGGTCCAAAGTAATGAGTAATGAGCTTCTTAGTCTTTTACTCTTCTGCAAACTGCCACTTTAAAAAAAAAAAAAAAGAAAAGAAATAAAAAAAAGCCTTTTTCATGTAATGCAGTGCAGCTATCAGGTAAAAAGTAATATATTACATTTAATATTAAATTAAATTTTATTTTATTATTTATTTGTTTGTTTATTTATTTTAAATAATATTAAGCAATGTTGCTAAACAATTTAAGAATTTTGTCAATTTATTTTAATTTAATTTATTTTATTATATTATATATATTATTATTATTTTATTATTATTATTATTATTATTACTATTATTATATTAATAGGGGAAAGAAAGTCATTGACCCTGATGCTGAACTTTCAGTATTATGAGTAATGAGCTTCCTAGTCTTTTACTCTTCTGCACCTAAATTTGTTTCGCTTTAAGTGCTGTGTTTTTAAAGTGCTTCCATCAGGAAAAACTAAACTACTCTTCTGCCAGTAAACAACAGCACCAAATGGTTCCTCAGTCTGAAACAGGCAATAATACCGTTAGCGGTGACCTCCTGCTCTGCGGGGTTGAGATTTATAGCACTCGGGAGCCCGATTTTACCTTGCAGACCCCAGTGCTAGAAAACAACACAGAAAACACTTGGAAATCTGGGCCAGAATCATGTTTAGAGGTGCTCGTAGAGGGAAATCTTCAATGTGCGACCAGATTGTCATGCTAGTACCCTGCTCTCTTTATCTCCTTCTTATGGTAAAGAGGCTTGTGGTGTTCCTTCAGGAGTGCTTAGAGCCAGACATGGCCTCTAAAAATCTCAGTGGCACATGGAGGGTGCTCAGATCTGGGCAGAGGGAGTCAGGCTATCTGGATGCTGTGGTTACTACACTCAGCTGTCCCTGGTGGATTGGCAGTGCACTCGATTCACTGCTGTAGACGAGATATTCTCTTGCTGTGTGTTCTTACCCCCAAAGGGGTTGAGATACCGAGCCTGCAAAGCTGGATGTGTTTATTTTTTAAGATTCCTGTGCTGGATACAGAGGGCAGTTATCGCAAATGTAATTTTAGTTAACTGTGTTTTTGTATTGCTTAATCTGTTAGTATAGGATTAGTTCATCCGAATGTAAAAAAAAAAAAAAAAAAAATGATTATTTACTCACCCTCATGTCATTGAGAACGTCTAAGGTTACGTATGTAACCCTGGTTCCTCGAAGGAACGAGACGCTGCGTCGGTGACGCTTTGGGGAACGCCTCTAGCGTGACGTCTCTGAATCACATGTGTAATCAGTCCAATGGATGGGCGAGACGTCATAGGCGGGTGACGTCATAGACCAGGAAGCATAAAAGCACGAGCGGCGAAGCCGGTATCCAGCCTCAAGGATGAAGCAAGCGCCGGCCAGAGATGCCGGAAGTGTGGCACTGCGACGCAGCGTCTCGTTCCTTCGAGGAACCAGGGTTACATACGTAACCTTAGACGTTCCTCTTCAGGAACTCGAGCTGCGTCGTTGACGCTTTGGGGAACGAGAATGCCCACGCCGCCAGACTTACAAATCTCTGCCTAGTGTGGGAAACTGCACATCTAAAGCAAGAGAAGGAGTCAGGGCCCTGACAGTAATCGGGACAACCCGTCCAATGGCCAAACTTCAGAGGAGTGAGACTTGACCCCCAAGAGAGGGGAGATCAGAGGACTCGAGGCTTCAGGATAGCATCCTAATCCACCGCTTAGCCTAAGCTTCTTCTGGCCGGAGGCCTTAGCCTCAGCGCACCGCAGAGGAAACGTGTAACCAGATGGTGTCTGCCCACTGACTGGCCACCGAGAGGGGCGCGGTAGGTCGCAATGGCCGCCACGTAGACCTTCAGGGTGGAGTGGGTCAACCCTGCGGAGAGAAGGGCCTGCAGGAACTCCAGCACTGTACCAACCGGGCAGTTAACTGGGTCGAGCTGGCGGTCTCCGCACCAAGAAGTGAAAACTTCCACTTCAAGACATACAGTTTCCTCATTGAGGGAGCTCTGGATTGGAGAACAGTCTCAACAACCTCGGTTGAG
This sequence comes from Cyprinus carpio, assembly GCF_018340385.1. Classification (NCBI taxonomy): domain Eukaryota; kingdom Metazoa; phylum Chordata; class Actinopteri; order Cypriniformes; family Cyprinidae; genus Cyprinus; species Cyprinus carpio. The sequence goes on along the minus strand of NC_056581.1, from coordinate 8,496,656 downwards.
AGACCGGAAGCTAAGAGTTGTGCCTCCTCAGAGACCACACCTCCAGCCTCTAAGCTCCATGCGGGGGCGCACCCTCCGCCTGCGAGAGGAGATCTCTCCTGACGGGAACCTCCCAAGGAGTGCCGTCAAAAAGAGAAATCAGGCCATACCCGGCCCGGCCAAACGGGGGGGCTACTAACAGCAGCCGGACTCCGTCCCAGCGCACTCTCTCCAGAACTCCCGGGAGGAGAGCAATCGGGGGAAAACGTACAGATAAAGCCTCGGTCACATCTGTACCATGACGTCCAGCCCCAGTGGAGCTGGATGAGTCAGAGGAAGCCAGAGGGGACAGTGCAATGTCTCTCGAGTTGCAAACAGATCCACCCGAGTCTGGCCAACTTCTCCAACTGTGCTTCATCACCTCAGTGTGAAGCCGTCATTCCCCGGGCCTCAGCCCCTGCCTCGACAGGATGTCTGTTCCCAAGTTAGATGCCCAGGAATGTGGACTGCTCTCAGCAAGAGGAGATCGTCCTGGGACCACACAAGGATCTGGTACACTAGTTTGTACAAACGGTGTGTGAGCGCAGACCTCCTTGGTGGTTGATGTAAGAGACCACCGCTGTGTTGTCGGTGCGCACCAACACATGATGATCTCTCAGGTCCAGGAGCTCGAAGCACGGCCAGCATCTCCAGGCAGTTTATATGCCATGTCAGATGGCGACCACTCCACAGACCACGGGCAGGGTGGCCACTCATGACCGCACCCCAGCCGGTGAGGGACGCGTCCGTCGCTAGCATCATGCGGCGACAAGGAGCTCCCAGCACCGGGCCCTGAGACAAGAACCAAGGCTTTCTCCACATGTCCAAGGCACATAGGCACCACCGCGTGACCTTTAGCATGCGAAGTGGGTTTCCCCTCGGGGAGAACCCCTTGGTCTTGAGCCACCTCTGTAGGGATCTCATGTACAGCAGGCCAATAGTATTCACGTTGGACGCAGCTGCCATCAGACCCAGCAATCTCCGAGACTGCTTGACAGAGAGTGACCGGCCTTCTCTCACTCTCACGACTGGAGTGAGGATCGACTCGATCCGAGCAGGTGACATACGTGCCTGCATCGTGGTCCAATCCCACACCACGCCCAGATAAGTGGTTCTCTGTACTGGAGAATGCACACTTTTCTTGGCGTCAAGTCTTAACCCCAGCTCTTTCATGTAAGCGAGAACGACATCTCGATGCCGAACCGCCAACCGCTCTGATCGAGCTAATATCAACCAATCTTCGATGTGGTTGAGTTGAGAAAGCGTGGGGTGAGAGTGCAAGGCCAGAGGAAGAACCGTATTGGTAGGCTTTTGCCCCCAAAAGCAAACCTCAGGAACTTCCAATGAGGAAGGATGGAGAAGTGCAACTTATGATAGATCGTGACACACCAGTCCTCGGACTTGGTCTGTGCAAGCGTGCTGAACTTCAGTCCCCTGACTGAGCGGTTCAAAAAATGCAGATCTAAAATAGGATGCAACACCTCATCCTTCCTCGGAACAGTGAAGTACCAGCTGTAGGACCCGGACTCTGCAACGGGAGGAGGGACCACCTCAATGGCCTCCGTCCTCGGAGAGTGTCTACTTCTGTTCCATTACCAGAGCCTGCTTGGGGCCCACCAAGGTGGAAAGGTCCCCATTGAATTGAGGCGGAAGAGAACCGAACTGGATTCTGTGGCCTCTCACTACAGTGTGCAGGACCCACTAAGACACATTTGGCAGTAGTTTTCACACTGCCAAATAGTCTACTAAGGGAATCAGCTTCTCGAGACTGATCTCTGGTGTCATCAGAGCAGTTAGCTCGGTATCCTGAAGCGGCGCACCGGCAGGAGACGGCCGAACTAGCTGCTCTGGAAACCTCCCAGGAGGTCGCGAGCCTCTTAGCACCGCTACGTTTCCGGGCGGTAACTGAGAGAAGCGCTCGCCGGAGACCGCTACGCCCCTGGAACACCGGCAGGGTTGGCAGATCGATCTCCTGAGGGCACTGAGGAGAGACGGGCACAGTGTAATGCGGTGTATACCGCTCTTCCCCAGAGGGGCCTGCCCTCTGAGGTCCTGAGCCACAGCATCAGGACTCTCATAGCTGAAGTCTCCTAAAACGACGGTCCTCAGACCCACGTCGTCTGCTAGGAAGACTAGACCAGATCCTGCTCGGGGCAGGACCCCATGAAGTACACTTGGCAGGGACTCCCATACTGCCATGTGACCTCGTAGGGGAACCAGTCTCGCGAGACTGGCCTCTGGTGCTCTTAGAGCCACTAGCTCGGTGCCCTGAAGTGGCGGACCGGCAGGGGACGACCGTACTAGCTGCTCTAGGGACCTCCGTAGAGATCGCGAGCCTCTTAGCACCGCTACGTTTCCGGGCGGTAACTGAGAGAAGCGCTCGCCGGAGATCGCTGTGCCCTGGAACACTGGCAGGGTTGGCAGATCGATCTCCTGAGGGCCCTGAGGAGAGACGGGCACCGTGTAATGCGGTGTACACCGCTCTTCCCCAGAGGGAGCTGGCCCTCAAAAAGTCCTAAGCCTTATGCGTCAGGACGTTATGACCAAGGCTCTCCAGCGAAAATGACGGTCCGCAGAACCGCTTTCCACTAGAAGCCTTCTGCCTGAGAGCGCCACTCTAACTCTAGCATCAGCGGAGTACAATAAGTGACACCCCCGGCGCGAGGGGCTGGAACACAGTAGGGTTGGGACTGCTCCGCCCAGCAGCCCCTGACCGCCTCAACCTGCTCAGAGGAAGAGAGGTAAACCGTGTTCTCACTCGAGAAATTACAATCCAGGGGCCCCTGTACATCTGTCATAGTCAGATAAATATTTCAATTTATTCCTCAGAATTAAATGTAGTCAATAACCAGACGAGAAAACACGGTCTGGAAAATTCACATCAAACGAAACCAAGAAATATACACGTTGCCTCGGCAGCGCGCTCCTGGTTTTTATTTAGTAAAAAGGTACTTTTTTTTTTTTCTTTGATTGTTTTTTGCACTCAGTCACACAAAAAACATCAATCTCCCAGAGAAAGATGAATGCTGCAGCGAGCTCCGCATCAGAGGGAGGAAGAAACCGCAGCGCGGGCTTCCAAACCTCGAGAACGAGCTCTAGATCTAGTGAACACGGGTGGAGATAGGACGAGCCGTCTCCAACCCGTTCGCCAGATCATGTGCGATTCCCGTGATCTCGGTCGCCGCCGTGCCTCAGCAGCAGCGGGACCGCAACCGCGAGATCGCACGCACGGACACACTCCTCGGAGCGTGCCCGGCGAGAGCAGCGAGAAAAGCATGCAGCAGCGAGCTCTGCCTCAGAGGGGGAAGAAGCCGCAGTGCGGGCTTCCAAACCTCGAGAACGAGCTCTAGATCTAGTGAACACGGGTGGAGATAGGACGAGCCGTCTCCAACCCGTTCGCCAGATCATGTGCGATTCCCGTGATCTCGGTCGCCGCCGTGCCTCAGCAGCAGCGGGACCGCAACCGCGAGATCGCACGCACGGACACACTCCTCAGAGCGTGCCCGGCGAGAGCGGAGCGCTTAACAGCGAGAAAAGCACAATCAGCCCCCCGAGAGCCGACTGCGCGAGCTCCACTCCTCATTAAAGCTGCTCATTATAATATCAGAATAATATGCTTGCTTGTGTAACTGATGCTTGTGCAGCTGGCGAGCTCATCGACGCCTTTCACATCAATCTCCTCAGAGAAAGACAGGAAGAGCGTCGCGCCCTCTCATCGGGGAGAAAGTACCGCAAACGCGGGCTTCCGAAAACCCCGAGAGCGGGCGCCGGATCCGGTGGTTAAGGAAGAAGATAGGGACTTGCCCGTCTACATTCCTTCCAGCGGATCCGAAAGCGAAACCCGCGAGCGCAACCACCGCTCCCACCTCGGCGAAAGCGGGGCTGGCACTGCGAGAAACACCAGTGAAGGCTCCCTCCTCAAAGAGAGCCTTCTGAGAGTGAAGCAAAATGCTCGCATCGCAGCCGTCAACTCCCTCGAGAGCTGATTCTGCGCACTTCACTCTCAAGCAGACAACACACAAACTGCGTGTGTCCCTACCCTTTTTCTTTGCGGGCAGGGAAACACACAGCCTGAACGCTGCCTGCTCTCGCGCCCAGACTTCTCTTGATTGAAGTCTTTGGCAAAAGGAGCTTATCAGTGGACAAACAACACTAAATAAGACTCACAAACAGATAGCAACTGACACACACACAGAGCGCTTGCTGAAGACAGAAGGCTGGATACCGGCTTCGCCGCTCGTGCTTTTATGCTTCCTGGTCTATGACGTCACCCGCCTATGACGTCTCGCCCATCCATTGGACTGATTACACATGTGATTCAGAGACGTCACGCTAGAGGCGTTCCCCAAAGCGTCACCGACGCAGCTCGAGTTCCTGAAGAGGAACCCATTTGATTTTCTTGTGAAAGAAAACTAAATGGGTTTTCTTCTTTCTTCATGATAAAAATGTTCAATACAAAAAAAAAAAAAAAAAAAAAAATTAGCAACCACAAGCTTTTGAAGTTTAGAAAGTGGAAAGTCAAATGGTCAAAATTCACTTTTTTATTATTATTATTATATACATACATTTTGTGGGAAAAACATAGCAATGCCAAACACCTAAACCTCATATTTGTTTAACTGGCTAGACTACATTATATTGGTGATAAATCAGAAGAGTTTGCATTAACAATGAATGAAGAATACATGACTGAGAATTGATGTACACTAACAATACATTATGTGCAATGTGCGATTATCAATTCCCATTATAGTGAGTTTATAGTGATTTCTAATGACATATTTTCATTTCCAGGTTTACTAAAACCATTATGCTATGGAATTTTTTTTTTTTTTTTTTTTGCTTTCTTTTTTGTGCTACCCTGCTTGATGTCTCTTGCTCCTGAGCAGGCTTGATATGAATGAATGAATAATCAAAAAATGATTACATACACACAATCGCCTCTTTTACTGCTTTCAGGGATCAGAAAAAAGCATTGGGCCCACTAAATTTGATTTGCCTGCTTCCTGTGAAGCTCAAGGCTTTCTGCAATAATCAGATTGTCTTTTGTAGTGTCTGTGAGCAAGATTACAGAGGTGAGGTCTGGAGTGTTTTGTGTGTAAAGACTGAGTTTTGAGGTGAGTAGCTATGAGCAGTAAATCTCTGAGAGGTCTGTTGATCTTTAGACCAGGTCAGGAAAGGCGCTGAGCAGTAAACAAAGAGTCCAGATCTGAGAGCGGATTCACTGCCTCCAGCAATACTGATTCCTGAGCGGAAGCCAGCTACTATAAAACATCTGATTTCACAGGAGAGCCCGTTTCCAGACACTTATGTTTAACCTTTAATTTGTCCAGAAGAAACACATAGAAATGGACCATTAGAGAGTCGAATGGACCAAAAAGAAAGTATAATATATCAAAGGATTTTATTAAAGGAATAATTCACCACAAAATGAAAATTGTGTAGATGGAGTTGTTTGCATTCATATACTGTATTTGCATATTTTATGACTCAAGCCTCAAGTTTGTATAACAGCAGAATTGACTTTTGCATTAATCACGAGCGCTATTCTGCGAAATCTTTATCGCTAATGAAATTCATAATTAAGGAACAGTATGCCTGCAGACAAATGTGCTCAAGCTGAAAGATGACTGTCAAGTTTTTATTATAAAACTTGTCATTCATATTTGCGATAATTTAAAGACTTTGAAGTATCTCACAGATAATGCATACATTGAGTATGTTGACAGAATCCAAACATTTAAAAGAACTTATTATTTTACTGAAAGCATACCAAGTGTATATACACATATTGGCTTTTATATTAATTTTGTACATCCACATTTGTGAGATCCTTTACATCTGAACAGTTTTGATTACATTTATACAGGAAAACATATTGATTTATTTTGAAGTGGAAAGGTAAAGTTAGACCTTTAGATCTTTCCTTCTGAACAAAAGCAGGTGTATGTTTTTCTTTTTTTCCTTGTTTTCTTATTTAATTTACTGATTATTATAATTTATGGAATTATAGTTATTGCATTCATTCATAAAAAATAATAGATTTCTATGTTTAATGTTTTCTGAAATATAATTTATTAATGTGATGTCAAAGCTGATTTTTGTTTGCAGCCATTACTTTAGTCTTCAGTATCACATGATCCTTCAGAAATCATTCTAATATGCTGATTTGCTGCTCAAGAAACATTTCTTGTTATTAACAGTTGAGGTGTTTAATATTTTTTTTTTTTTTTTTTTAGTGAAACTATTCAATTTTTTCAGGATTATTAAATGGAAAGTTCAAAAGAACAGCATTTATTTTATATATATATATATATATATATATATATATATATATATATATATATATATATATATATATATATATATATATATATATATATATTTATACAGCTTATTACACAGTTACACGCTGTGCGAAAGATGCACTCTGTGTTGTTGGAGACACACACTCACAGATTCAATGCCACTAACAGGTGATGAAAGACAGAAGCTAATTTGCAAATGTAAATGAATGCAGATCAGAACAAAAGAAAAGAACATGATGCATTTTCCCTTCCAGTAATACCCAAGCATCTAGAGGTGCCAATGAAGTGTGTTTATGTGTGTGTGTACCTGCGTTTGCGGCACCTCTGGCCTGTGTGCACGTCTGGGCAGATGAGTTCTGTATCTATAATTAGAAAAGCAAATGACCCTGATTAACCTTCGACCCTGGCAGATTGGGGTCATCGGATAAAAGCTACAGAATAAAGCTGCGTGCAGAGTTCAGGGCATCAAGGCTCCCTGAGCTTCCTCTTTATTCATTGTGGAAAGTTTTCTAAGGCTCCCCGACCTCCTCCGATCTGCTTTGCTCTCACTGGACCTCTTCGTATCCTGAAAAGAGCAGCACACACTTTAAAGCCTTTTCGTGTCATTATTTCCTTTATTCTTCCTTTCTATCTCTGATGCACCATTTTATCTAGCCCCCATGTGCTTTATAGGGTATCGAAAAAGGAAGCTTGTTGTTTGGCTTGTAAATAAGCCCCTTACAAGAGCTCTGTGGGGAGAGACAGGAGGGCGGTGGGGCAATGTGGCTCTGTAACTTGATCTGGATCGAATAAATCACTGCAGAACAAGACAAATGGCCTTTACATTGATGGCTGAAGAGTATTCACTGTGATAGAAAGATAAAGAAAGAGCCAGGAAGACGCTGGAGAGAATTTTCAAATTTCACTCCAACTTACAGCATCACAAAAGGAGGCCAGACAGAGCATTTTTACATCGAGTTGCCCAGCGAGTCTTTGTATTATGAATAAATTTGATGCATAATGATGAGTACAATACAGACCCCATTAGATGCAAATATGGAATTATGCATCTTTTAATGCGACAGCTCTGTGTAAGGGAAAAATCACGTAGGCAGCAGAATACGATGCAATTAAGTTCACATCTGAAGGGGAAAATACATTGACATCAACGGCTCTAATGATGAAGGCAAATGGAAAATATGAAGATAAGGTAAGCCTCAACACTACAGAAAAGCCACGGAGAGTCAACAAGAAGACAGTCGCAGGTACAGTGTGTTAAAGAAAGTCGCAGGCAAGTGTGTTTGCATGATATGTTCCAAAGCTCTTGACATGTCTAAGCACCATTACCAAACTGCCAGTGGTGAACTCCGCTCGTGAGTACCGCAGTGTCTCGGTATGAAGTGTCGTCCTGTGAAATAGCTGATAATGGTTTTGTATTCTTGTCGTTGTTATCTGTAGCTGTTTCTTAATGAAGAAAAAATATCCTGCAGCCATAAAACTGCAAGCTTGATTATCACTCGCAATGTAACCAAGCAACAGAAGTGTGTATGTGTGTTTTGACACTTGGACAGTGCACCGTTGGACATTGATTCAGTCATATTTCGGCTTTGCAGACTCTCTGATATGTCTCCGTCTGTTCTGTCAACATTAACTTTAATGCTTGTTTTTACCTCAGCAGGACAGAGAGCCTCACAGAATCAGGGCTAACCAGCTCAGCAGTTTCAGTAGCCACTTTAGTTTAGATAAGATGAGAGCTCATTTAATTATTTAAAAGAATTAAAATATGCCTACTGTATTTATTTGCCATCTTGAAAAGAGATTTATACACCTTTTATATTTTTCAATGCATAAATTGATACCCCTCCACAAAAGAAAAAGAAACACTTTTTACTTCACTAGTAAATTTCTGAAAGTATAAAACTGAAAGTATGTTCTTATAAGATATGTTCAATTCAATTCAAGTTTATTTGTATAGCGCTTTTTACGATACAAATCATTACAAAGCAACTTTACAGAAAATTAAGTTTCTACAATATTTAGTAGTAGCTTATCAGTGGTGTTTGTCAGTTCATGTGCATATAGCAGAAATGTTCAGAAAAATCAATAAGAAGACGTAAACAAACAGACGATTAACACTATTAACAGCAATTATGCAATCAAACTTATAGCAAAATGTGGTAGTTCTGTATGTTGTCTCTGGGTTAGCATCATCTGAGGTCCTCTGAGGGGTTGCATCATCTCTTCTCAGGTGTTCTGGATCCAGACTGGAGCTTGTGTAAATCCTAGTTACCACGGGATGTAAATCCCGTGGCAAAGCAGAGAAACAAATAGAGACATAATTAGCGTAGCTGCTGTTCCAGCCAAGTAAAATTAATTCGTTTAACCCAAGCTAAAGAATAATAATGCACATTTGATCAGATATAACTGCAGTCCAAAATTTATGAGATGCATTATTTGAATGCTTGGCCAAAGAGGTGTGTTTTTTAATCTAGATTTAAACAGAGAAAGTGTGTCTGAACCCCGAACATTATCAGGAAGGCTATTCCAGATTTTGGGAGCCAAATGCGAAAAAGCTCTACCTCCTTTAGTGTACTTTGTTATCCTAGGTACTATCAAAAGTCCAGCGTTTTGTGACCATAGGGATCGTGATGGGTTGTAGCGTGGTAGAAGTCTAGTTAGGTACGCAGGAGCTAAGCCATTAAGGGCCTTATAAGTAAGTAATAATATTTTGTAACTGATACGGAACTTAATAGGTAGCCAGTGCAGAGACTGTAGTATTGGGGTAATATGATCATATTTTCTTGACCTGGTAAGGACTCTAGCCGCTGCATTTTGGACTACCTGTAGCTTGTTTATTGAGGATGCAGGACAACCACCTAGCAGTGCATTACAATAGTCCAGTCTAGAGGTCATGAATGCATGAACTAGCTTTTCTGCATCAGGAACAGGTAACATGTTTCGTAGCTTGGCAATGTTTCTAAGATGGAAGAATGCTGTTTTTGTAACATGGGAAATATGATTTTCAAAAGGACAAGTTACTGTCTAATATAACACCCAGATTTTTTACAGTAGAGGAAGTAACAGTACATCCGTCTAGTTGCAAATTGTAATCTACGAGATTCTGTGTAATGTTTTCTGGTCCAATAAGTAATATCTCTGTCTTATCTGAATTTAATAGGAGAAAATTATTGGTCATCCAATCTTTTACATTTTTAACACACTCTGTTAGATTAGATAATTTAGAAGTTTCACCTGGTCTTGTTGAGATATATAGTTGAGTATCATCAGCATAAAAGTGGAAACTAATCCCGTATTTTCTAATGATATTACCAAGGGGCAACATGTATATTGAAAATAGCAGAGGACCTAGGACAGATCCTTGTGGCACTCCATATTTTACTGGTGATAAATGAGATGACTCCCCATTTAGATAAACAAAGTGGTAGCGATCGGACAGGTAGGATCTAAACCATCTTAAAGCCTGCCCTTGGATACCTGTATAGTTTTGTAATCTATCTATGAGTATGTCGTGATCTATGGTGTCAAACGCAGCACTATGTGTTCAATGAACTTTATTTACAAGTTTGAAAACTCATATTTAGAGCATGGTTACAAGTATATGAACACTAAAACAAAAAATCCTGCTACACACTCATGTTGGCATTTACATCATTAGTTTTTCTATAGTTTATCAGACCAGCATAGTAAAGTTGATCTGGGATCCGTTGTGCTCCTCGGGGAAGGTGTTCTTTATGTCTTGTTGTTGACTCGCTGTGGCTTTTCTGTAGTGTTGAGGCTTACCTTATCTTCATATTATCCATTTGCCTTCATCAATGGAGCCGTTGATGTCAATGTATTTTCCCCTTCAGATGTGAAGTTAATTGCATTGTATTCTGCTGCCTACGTGATTTTTCCCTTACACAAAGCTGTCACATTAAAAGGTGCATAATTCCATATCTGCATCTAATGGGGTCTGTATTGTACTCATCAGTAAGCTTTGACTTGGGTGGGGGTGGGGGGTGGTTGGTGGATTGGGGGGAGGGATAAAGTTGTTGACCGCTCATTTCCTAGAAAACTGTATTCTTTAGGATAAAGCACAGCAGGTTTGATTCTGTACCACAGTGTTTTTTGTGTCCAATAAACGTGCACATATTTCTTTATGTTTATTCTATTCATTAATAAGGTTGTTTTATTGTATTTTCATGTGAATCAGTTCAGTCTGTTGCAGTCATGATTCAACTCAATGTCGTTTCGAACCGAAATACACAGTAAAGATAACTTATATTAAACTGTACTAAAATACTCCTAGTTGCAATTTATTAAAACAGCTCTCTTAATATTCATTTTGATGGAACCATTATGAAAATTAGGTCATAAGTTCTATTCTGTCGCATTCATCTGGTTTTATGAACTTTCACTCAAAGGAACAATTAATTCACTTATCATTGAATTAAATGTAAAATTTGGAAGTAGAAAAACTGAAATATCACTTTCTTGTTTAATATGCTATAATAATCTTTGTTTTATTTACCACTCTGAAAAATATTTTTTACAGAAAGATGAGGGCATTTGATTTGAAAACGGTAAATAGTCGGAAATGATTTGAGCTGGGTTCGAAACCCCGACTCCCATATGTGCACCATACCTCAATGTACAAAGCCACAGGTCTGTAGTTTTTCCTCATAATTCTGTCCTCATTTCACCTGTGAAAGAAAGTAAAGGCATCCTGTTTACCGCTCCACCAGCCCTACCAGCACCATAATGATAAATCATGTCCAAAACAGACAGAACTGTATTAGCATTCAGATTCTGTCAGCTGTTCAAAGCCGCAGATGGGGAAGCAAATCGTTTATTTTCTTCTATACATTCTCCTTTATTTTCCTTGTCTTTGTCTAGCACTCTCACCCCGCCAACCCTCTAAACAATCTGCACAGATACACATATTGGCAGGCATCTGATTCAGCGTAGCATGCGTCACCCCTCTCTTTCTGCCCGTTATAAACCTTCACTGATGAGTTTCATCATGGCGAATGGATTTCCTTCAAAATGTGTGTCCCTGTTGTAGTCTCTCAATGCAGAAAGACATATGGGTGTCCTGCAGTGGGTCTGCAGGCATTCGTAGGCTGGCATGCAGCCAGTTTTGTGGGTGCCGTGCAGCACAGACTCTATCAAACCTCTGTAGTGTTGCATTGTCCAGCGAAGGCCTGTAGCTGTCAGACAAGCTGTTTCAGCGTGTGCATGAGTGTGCTCTGGGACACGGCTGTGTACATTGGCTGCTGGACAGCTTGGCACTAAACCACATCCATCTTCCTCAGAGTCATCACCTCAGACAGCTGTTTAAAATCGAGTATGTACACCGAGGAGAGAAGAAGCTGCACACATATACAAACACACACACACACACACACACACACACACACACACACACACACATGCATATGGTTCAGTCACAAAGAATCACACATACACAAACACTCACTGGTGGCTTCATCATACAAATTCATATAAGCAAACATGCAGTCTGTTTTATGCTCATAAATAACCAAAAACAGACACACCGATATCTACTGGACTTGATATTATTTGACATATATAGTAATATTTACACATTAAATATTAGACATTACATTGATACAGATTTTTTTAATTATATTTTAATAACGTAATAATGTTGTTCTAATGAACTCTCTAATAATGAAAGAATCCTTAAATAATAACATTAATCACATTTTCCACAGAAAACACCCATAAATCTTACTACCCAAACTTTATAGAATATATTTGTTCTAGAAGTGTGAGATTATTAATATTATTATCTTTTATTATATAATATAACTACTTGTTTAATAAAAACAGTAAAAAAAAATAAATAATAATAAATTGCAGCCAAACTGACATTTTGATCGAAAATTAGAAAATATTAATTGTTTTAAATAATTTTTGCAATTTTCATTTATACTGTATGCATCAATACAGTTAGAACTTAGCTATGAACTGAATAATGTGTTAAAAACAGTGCTATTAAACTTTATCCATTAAAATGTTTATAAGCAACTGAAAAAAAGCACAATGTCAGGGCATGTCAAAACTTCTCCAGGGCCCCAAAACACCCTTGGACCCCAGAGGGTTAATTTAAGCCTACAAATTGTAATTTTTGCTAATGAAATTTCGTACAAAGACATTATTAAATCTGTCTTAACACTCATATATTTATGAACTCCGAAACAAGGAAGGACTGTACAACTAATATAATGACATACTCTTTAAGCCAAACTTTAGCCAACTAACAAGGTCTTGAAAATCATCACAATATTGATAATATTGCTTAATTTTGTATTATCAGCCAATTATATTTTTGATATATTGCCCAATTCTAGTAGCTCACACACATACTGACCTTACCTATAAACACAGGGCCAAGTGACTGTCACCTGTTTGACTGTGTGCAAGTGTTTTGAATCTCTCTGAAGGATATTTAAGTCTGGAAATGCATGCCAAGCTTTCCAATCTGCTGTGTGAAAGTGCTAACTCTGCCAGGAAGAGGATATTTCCCCTGGCATCGGGACGAGGCTCAGATTAGATACAGCAGATAAATCTGAAATAAGATGTGTAGTTTCTTCCTTTCCTGCAGATTTGGACTGGATTTGAACTTGTGAACTGCAGATCACAAATTCTAGCAGTTGGTGGCACCTGTATTCTTACTAATAGATTCAATTTATTTAAGGTTCCAATGACAGTGTTACAAAAAGCCAATACATCACTGCCACAATTCTTAAGACTTATGGCTGGTTGCCAGGGCATTGATGTTACACCGTGTCTGCACCGGACGCGAGTGGCGCGGCGTAACAAAATACTATAGAACTCATTATAATCAGTGATGCTGTCTACACTCGATGTGGTGTGGCACAGCGTGGCACGGCTTGACAAATCCCGACAGAAAACTGCTGCTGCGTTCTGTTTATGATATATTGACACATATTTCAAATGATTTTCAACGGTCGCTTTGTCGCGTCCAGTGTAGACAGACTTAAGCTGTTGCGGTGTAGACATGGTGTTAGGTTGCTGAGTGTACTGGGTCGTTTCTAGTAGTTGTTTGATGTTTTGGGAGGTTTCTGTGGAGTAACAGTGATCTGGCTGCTGTGTTGTTGCTAAGTGGTTTTCAGGGTGTTCTGGATTGTTGCTAGGTCATTGCTCAGGGATTACTAGCATTCTGGGCGATTGCTTGTGTGTTGGGGGATTTTGAGGGTGTTCTGGGTGGTCGCTAGGTTGTTGCTACATGATTGCAACGGTCTTCTGGGTGTTTGCTTGTGTTTGTTATGGCATTCTGGTGTTCATTTGTGTTTTGAGTGATTGCTAGGGTATTCTGCGTGATTTTGAGGGTGTACTAGGTGGTTGCTAAGTGATTATCCATATTTTGCGTGTGTTCTGGGTGGTTGCTAGGTAGTTGCTTAGTGATTGCTATGCTATTTTGAGTGAATGTGAGGGTATTCTGGGTGATTTCTTTTTATGGTGGTTTTGAAGGTGTGCTAGGTCGTGGCAAAGTGTTTGAGAGTATTCTGCATGGTTTCTTTTAGAAACTGTCTGTTAGAACCACTAATTACCAAATTTCAGTCCATTATAAATATTATTTTAGGGTGCTTTGGTCAATCAAATCTAAGAATATAGAAATGTAACTATCAGGACTGTTGAATTATAAAGATGTCAAGATCTCAGACAGTGTACACTGATTCTGTGTTCTGGATGCCTACATTGTGTGGTATTATGATGATAACAGAAGTTACAGAGGAGGGCTGAGTCAAATTTGGTTTGTGTCAGTAGATGAGATTATCAGAGCCAACAGATCAGGAATTTCCCAGATTAAAGTGATTGCATTCAATGCTTTTCCAACTTGTTTTGCAGGCAGTGGATGACAGCAGGGCAGCACTTTTAGTTTCACGATACTGTGGTTTGATGTTATTGGCTGATGCAAATGTTTAGGTCTTGTCAGATGTGGTGTGATTTGCCTTTCTGCAAGAGTGTTAGTTCCTGACAAGAGAAAGTGTGTGTGCGAATGAGAGTGTAGGAGGGAAGGGGGTATGTTTACTGGCTCCTTTTTTGTAATATGTGAAAATGACTGGTCTGAGAGCAGGTCTCAAGAGTGTCTGATTACAGTGATGTCAGTGTGGGCTAAAATGGCGGGTATCACCTTCACCCTGCTGTTTGAGGAACAACGATTTTGCACTTATATGTGTTCTTTAGACAGTGATTGCTCTCGGGGGAGTCTGCACTCACATAAGTTGATACTGTAGGGAAGTCTGGGGTACGAGACACTGTCATTATCTCTCATTCTGTTGCTTCTCAGTTTATCTCCTTCTGCCTCCCCGCTCTCTCACACTTTCTCTTTTATGGTATAGTTGCTCTCATCTATGCTGTGATAAGCCTGTTAAAGTCATCTCGAAACGTTGTGGTGAGGGTCTAGAAATGTATTAGTGGTCAGGACAAAAATATATATATATTCATACACTAATCAGCCAAAACATTATCACCACCTGACTAATATTCTGTTGGTCCACTGTGTGCTGCACCCCACTGAGGCACGGACTCTACAAGACCCTTGAAGGTGGTTTTGAAGGTGGTTCTCCTGTGGTATCTGGCACCAAGATGTTAAGCAGATCTTACAAGTGTGCAGCAATGTTTAAGTAGGTCTCATGTATCAAAAGGTTTCCCAGTAGAACATTGCCCAGAGCATCCTGGATCCTGGTGCCATTAATTTCCGAGGTAAACAGTCTTTCATTTGATGTAAAAGAAAATGGGACCAGGCAACTTTTTTTCACTGCTCCAAGGTCCAGTTCCAACATTTTATGTGCCCATTGTAGGCACTTTCGCTGGTGGACAGGGGCCAGCAAAGGGTGCCAGTTGTATTTTTTTTAGTTGTTGGACATATCTTTGTTATTGGGTGCACTAGAAAACACGTCAGCAGCGTCGTACGTCAACAGTCACAGCAGTCGCGTTCACAACAGACCCGGAAGAGAAGACAATCCTGAATAAAGTCGTAATTTTTTGTTATTTTTGGACCAAAATGTATTTTCGATGCTTCCACAAATTCTAACGGACCCTCTGATGTCACATGGACTACTTTGATGATGTTTTTTATTTACCTTTCTGGACATGGGACAGTATACCATACATACATTTTCAATGGAGGGACAGAAAGCTCTCAGACTAAATCTAAAATATCTTAAACTGTGTTCCAAAGATGAACGGAGGTCTTACTGGTTTGGAACGACATGAGGGTGAGTCATTAATGAAATAATTTTAATATTTGGGTGAACTAACCCTTTAAGTATGAGGGTGAGTCATTGATTTTTTAATTTAAATAGTTTTTTAATTTGTTTTTGTGTTGTTATGTGTTTTTATATTGTTATGTAATTTTTTGAAAAAAATAATTTGTATAATAATTAAAATAAAAAATGTTGTCCTGGTCGTTCAAAGAAGATAACTCTGGACCTGATCTCCATTTGTCCTTGCCAGCCCAAAAAAGGGAAGTGTAAGTGAGAATTTGTGACCCAGGTGCGAAGACTCAGGTGTATGGATCTCAGGTGTTGCCAGTGTGCCAGGACAGCGCTCTTTCTCTCTTTTCTCAGCGATGAGAGTGGTCAGCTGTTTTGTGTCTCAGGTGGCGAGCTTTAAATGCAGCTGTGCGAGATGAGAAGAGAAAGACTCTCTTTTGCTCGTCTCACACTTATTATTTTCAGTTATGGAAAGGAGTTACAGAAGATCAATTCCATGTGGTCTGTGTAAAACACAGTGTTGTATTTTGCAACTAATAGGTGATTATTTCAGTAATGCTGCTTTTTACTTGGAATAATTGCTTTTACCATCTAATAGAGGGAAAAACTCTTTGCCACATTGATCAGCTGCAAAAGTTATTTTGACTCAGGGCTTTTGTGATATATATGTTCTAATAAGTCTCTATGTTTATGTGTGTATGCAGACGCGTAACTAATATTTCATCACTACACACAGACTACAAGATTTCCATGCTGTACACTTTACTGTGCTTCTGCAAAATTAGGGAAAAATCTTTGAAATTCATTGGTCAAAAAGTGTGGGAACTAAAACTTGTATGGGCAAATGTGTTTGTATAGAATAGAATATCATTGTCTCCTCTCATTTCTTCAAATCTTTTTTGGATCTTCAGTTTGTCTCCTCTCTTTGTCATTTTTTCTCATCTCTTCTAGTTTCTTCTCTCCTCATTGCCTCATTGTCAACTTTTTCTTTCATGTATTGTCTCATTTCTTTCTTGTTTGTCCTCCTGCCTCTCCTCATTGCCTCATTTTCTTCTTTCTTCTTATTCTTTCTTTTTCTTTTTCTTCTTTTTCTTTCATCTTTCTTTCTTCTTTCTTTTTTTTTGTTTTTTTTTTTTTTTTTTTTTTTTTTTTTTATTATTTTTTTTTTTCTTTCTTTCTTTTTTTTGTTTCTGTTCTTTGCTCAACTTTTTCATCCATTTTTCTCTTCTAGTCTTACCTCCTCTTTTTGCTCCTTTCTGTCATCTTGTCTTATCTCTTCTTTTCTATTCTTCTCTCCTTTTTGTCTCGTTTTCTGCTCTCCTACTTCAACTTTCTCTCTTCCACTTCTCTTGTCTCATCTCATTTTGTCTTCTCATCTTCTTCCATCTCTTGTTGTCTCTCTTCTTTTCACATTTTTATCCATGTCTCTCTTCATGTCTCTACCTGTCTCATCTTTCTTTGTCTTGTCTCCTGTCTAATCTTCTAATCTTGTCTCTCCTCTTCTCTAATCTTGTCACTTCAAGGTCTCCTCTTCTATCTCAACATTTTCTACTGTTGTCTAGTGTTATCTCTTCTTATCATCTTCTCCCACTTTGTCTCCTTTCCTGTCTTTATCACCTCTTCTCTTTTCTTATCTCCCCATTGCCTCTGGTTTTCTGCTCTTCTACTTCAACTTTTTCATCCATGCCTCTGGTCTCTCTCATTTTGTCTCCTCCTCTTTTCTGTCTCCTCTTGTTTGTCTTCTCTTCTATCTTCTATCATCTTGTCTCATCTTCTTGCACTTCTTGTTGTCTCTTCTCTTTGCTCAATGTTTTTATCTATATATTTTATTTTGTCTCTTCTTGTCTTTGTCTTGTCCTGTCTGTTTGATTCTATCATTATTTTGTCTGTTCTCCTACCACCTTATCTCTTGCTGGTCTCCTCTTCTACCTCAGCTTTTTCCTTCTGTCTCTCCTCTTGTCTCCTCATCTAGTTGTGTTTCTTCTTTCTCCTCTTTTCATCTCCTTTTCTCTTTGACATCTTATGTCTTTTCTGTTATTCTCTCCTCATGCTTTCTGCTCTCCTACCTTATCCTTTTCACCCATGTCTGTTGTGTCATGTTGTCTCCTCTTCTGTCCTTTCCTCTCCTCTTCTCTTGTTTTGTTTTCATCTGTTGTCATCTTACTCCCCTTATCTCTTGTCTCTTTCATCAAACATTTTTATCCATGTCTGTCCTCTTGTCCCTCCTGTCTCAACTTTCATTGTCTTGTCTTGTCTCTACTCTTGTCTTATCCCCTCCCCTCCTTTTCTTGTTATCTTGTCTTCTCTCAATTATAATATAACATGAATAACAGTAACAAAAACAACACAATTTGTATTTTAATGTATTTCGCAGTTATTGTGAGATTGTTCCGGGACTTATTTACAACTCAGTGTATATATTTAAAGACCCCCCCCCCCCCCCCTCCCCATTTTCCATCAAGAACAAATCCAGCGTCCTTTGGCTAAGATGATTGGTTGGTTGTGAAATCAATGGAGTTCAGAGGCAGGTGGGAATACCTGTGAAGGCACTACCTCAGATTTAACTTTTTTCCTGTGCCAGAATATGTGTGCGAATGTGCGGGTTTGTGTGTCTGGTCCGTGTGTTATCATTTAAAACAGGTGCAGAAATTGTGTTCATAACACCTAACCAATCCCACCAGCGCGCCCTCCAAACATCCCCCCCTACGCACACACCATCCACCCTTACTCTTCATCCTCACCATCACCATGGCAACCACATCTGCAGAAGAAGAAACCACTTTAAAAAGAAAAAGAAAAGAAAAGAAAAAACTTAACGCAATGAAATATCTTAGATGTTAGATCTTGTTGTGCTAAGAGACAAGCAAGCCATTTCACACCCTTATCCGCTGTGTCTGAGAGAGACACAGCAACTATCTCTTTCAGACCTTCTCTCTCTCTCTCTGAGCCGACAGAGCTGTTCGTTTGGGTGTGTGACAAGAGGGGATGATTATTTTTATCTTTACAGTACTATTGGTTGCATTCTGTCTGCATACACTACAATGTAAGTGTTAGAGTTGCATTCACACTTCTTGCAAGTGTGGATTTTGTATGGACTGATCTATATCTATTTTTTTTTCTGTTATTTTGTCTAATCATTCTAGATGTTCAGCAATAACAAATGGATGTCATGTTCAACTGTCCATATACATTTGTCCAGACACAGGATCTGCTCTTTTGGATTGAGTACACACACACACACACACACACACACACACACACACACACACACACACACACACACACACACACACACACACACACACACACACACACACACACACACACACACACACATTATATACTGCTGCTGTTGATTTTAAGCTGTTAAGGCCACTTCTGAGATTATAGCTTGCAGACTTCTTCACATTGATGGTAGTTATTTTTATTTTATTTTATTATTTTTTTTCACAGCTGCATCCTTTGAGCCCAGTCTTATAAGAAAGTGATTTCAGTTCTCAGAATGTCCTTCACCCAGTACCTCACAGTTACTTCTCTCCATCTCTTGAGGACTCACAGATAAAGTGCTCTAATACCTAAAGGCGGTTGCACATCAGGGTAGGCACAAGATTTCCTTTGGCTCATTGCCTAGTGTGCTTTGCCAGCATGTTAATATCATGTAGTGCCCACACTGAGCCATAGGGGGCGATGCAGAATGACAAGCACCCTAGAGGTCTCTTACAGAAAAACGGTCTGTAATACCAGGTGAAATCTATCCGTTAGCTTAGTTATTAAATCTATTTCATGCTTATTACAGGTCCTAAAAAAAAGAATCAATCAATTGTAAAATTCATATGGTAAACAAAATTAATATTTGGGATACTTTTAAAAAGAGAAAGATGCTGAACAATGATGGAATTAATCACACAATCCATACTGGCATGAAGTGTGACTGCACAAAACAACAGCTAATAAGAAACTTTATTAAAAACAAACTTTATCACTTGAAGAACTGTTAGATTTGATTTATTGGCAAACTAGCCAAGTAGCAAGTTATCGGCAGCACATATCATGCACTTATTACTGTCACTGTCTTCATTCAGCCTTTCAGAAGCTTTCACACTGCCAGTGAGAGAGAAAGAAAGAGAGAGATGGTTTGAAAAGGCCACATCAACTATATGAACGGCGAGCAAGAGTCCCTGCTGTGTCATTCTCCCAGCATGCCGAACTGAGGCCCCAGGGGGACAACTTAATTATCTGTCTCGACCAATAAGAGTGGAAGGCCGACAACCTATACCAAGTCATTCAACAGGGTACATTGTTGGGGGTGATGTGCTTTCTGATTTGACTCTTAACAAGGGATGGCCTTAGATTAATCATGCCGCCCCCCCGCCACCGCCCCCCATCAAATTGCCCTCATTCGTCTACAAACGCTGATGAATTGCCCACTTTGCGCTCCGGCCACAGTAATTGTCCGTCCTCCTGTGAAGGATCCAAAAGGTGCTGTTTATCAGTTGAGATCGAAGTTGAAGGGCTACTTCACATGTATGAGCCCTTGGGGACCGATGTGAATGTTTATGTGAAGATTTGTCATATAGGTCAAGGTTGCATATATACGCTATTTCATTCATGCTTTTGAAGAGGTGCCTTGCACAGTTAACATGGATGAATTTATGTTAAAGGGATAGTTCACCCAAAAAATGAAAATTCTGTCATTAATTACTCACCCTCATGTCGTTGTTAACTTGTATTGTATTAGTTTATTTTATGTTCAGAAAAATTATTATGATTTTTTTGATGAAATCCAAGAGCTTTCTGACCCTGCATAGACAGCAGCATAACTGACATGTTCAAGGCATAGTAAGGACGTTAAAATAGTCCATGTGACATCAGTGGTTCAACCTTTATTTTATGAAGCTATGAGAATACAAAAATAACAACTTTATTCAACAATTTCTTCTCTTCCATGTCAGTCTCCGCCGCTATTCATGACAGTACCATGACATATATGTGTGCATTCCTCTGCTTGCAAACATGCCGCAGCACATCCGGGTTCTACATCAGAAAGCCAGCTCCTGTGTCAGCAGCATCACGCACATATGGTGTGGTACTCTCATAAACGTGTGTCAACTGACACAGAAGAGAAGAAACTGTTGAATAAAGTCGTTATATTCTGTGTTTAAAGAAGAAAAAAATTAATGGAACACTTCTACTGGTGCTCTTTATGTATTATTAGATATGCACTGATGAGGCCGAGTAGACAACAGTTATTTTAATGTTAGCGATAACTGATAAGTTGCCTAAAATGTCGCTACAGATTTTATTTTATTTTATTTGTTAATTTATTTTTTTTATTTTTTTTTTTTTTGTAGTTTTTCCCACTTTAAGTTTATTAACTTTTTAAAGAATTTCAAAATGATTTCATCAATCAATTTAAATAATGCGAGTCCATTTAGGAAACTGGGAAATTGTAATATTCTGGAAAATACATTATTAAAAAAAAAAAAGGGAAAAAAAATCTATTGTCAACTGATAACAAATATGGTACCAATGTATTGTGTATGCTTAATTGATAATAAAAGTCCAGTGTCACTGTTCAACATTAATGATATATCAAATCATGTGACGTTTACTTTTTCTGAACTAAATGATTTTCATTTCATTAAAAAAAAAAAAAAAAAATATATATATATATATATATATATATATATATATATAATATGGACTTGTAACCATCTAGTAAGCACTGATAACACCCTTGCAATCACATACTATAGTAGGGCACTATAACACCTTAAAAATCTTATAGCAATACTCTGGCAACCACTACGGCACCGTTTGTGGCAGCATGTTTTGCAGAGGCAGATATTATTCACATTTTCTTTAGAAGATGTAGAAATCTCTAAAGGTTTAGAGTGCTCATCGCAGTGCTTTCACATGATTTTGCTGCAATACTTGTGAAGAGGTGGGACAGAATTGCACATAAAACTTGAACTTAGTATTTGAAGTTCTTGAGTTTCAGCTATCATGTGTATACGCATGCAGTCATGTTCTCGTCTATTGCCTTGTGTAGCACAGACACTTTGAGCATTCCAGCAGTGCCTCGGGCCTGACAGCACTGATAGTGGCTGCAGCCTTCCCTCCTGTTTTAGCATTCAGAACAGCACAGCTAAATAAACCTGCAGCTCCACTCTAGTGCCGAGACCTTTTCCAACACATAACCTTTTATACGCTCCTCACAGCCTGCTCCCAAACATCCAAAAACACCCCTCGATCGATATACCCAAAGCTGTCCGCAAAGCCAAGAGAAGCACATTGTGCGTATACTCCAGATTTTCCTCTTCCTGTTAGAAAACAAGCCGTCCCTCTTTTTTTTATTGCAAATAGCCAAAATGCCTTCTGTACTTTTAAAGGGGCCATATGCTACACTTTTGTAGCATTTTATTCTTTTCCCTGAAGCCCGTTTATCATATTAGTTGGTTCCAAAACATTGTGATTTAATTTTACTTGACTGTGTTCCACCCTCTCTCTGATTCTTAAAATCAGTCTTTTTTTTTGCTACCATGGGATTCATATTTTTTTAGATAAATCTTGATTAATTTTAAGATGTTTTTAAGAAGTTTTTTCTTCTTTTTTTCATAATTTATTTTATAAATAACTTTTTTAATAGTTAGTCTTTTTTTGTGGTTTTTAATAATTTGTTGTTTCTTTTTTTTTTTAAATCAAGAATTACCAAATGTGTATTAGAAAGTGAATTATTTTGAGTGATCCGTTTCTTTAAGACTTTTAAATGTAAATAACCTCAATTATGATTGGCTGAGTAGTTCTGTCATGGTGTGGTGCGGTAGAGAAGCACGTAAACTGGTGAGGTAGAGAGTCTTTTAAACGAAGAAGATACATAGTCTTTAGTGATAAGGAGGGAGAACAAGTACACGTCGATGAGACCGGACAACCAAACACTGAACAGAATGCAACTTATAAGGGGAACATTAATGAGGGTAATGGCAAGACACACCTGAACATAATGAGACAATCAACATGAGACAGAAACTAGGTCTCACAGAGAACATGAGGAAGGAAAACAGTCCTGGGGTGTGACAGATCGCCCCCCTCCCAGAAGGCGTGATCCCGTGCCATGGAGAAGGGAGGGATGGCTAAGGGCTGGCAGGAAAACCGTACAGGTGGAGGTTTGGGCAAAGGATGGAGTCCCGGGTGGAGAATGACCAACAGAGTCCAGGGAAGTGATGATGAGGATAGAGCCTGGAAGACAACAGGAAGGAGCTGGAGCAGGAGGAGGAGCCAGGCGGGACCCAGTCCACAGACGTGGCAGCCCATGTTGGAGCCGACGGAGGGAGGAACCATGGTGGAGGAAGGGCTGACGACTCCAGGGGGCTGACCGATGGCGGCAGAGCAGGTGGAGGAGGACGCCGAGGTAGAGACGGAGAGCCGATGAGCCAGGGTGACACAGAGAATCCGGAGGGCCAAGGCAGAGCAGATGGCACCGGCGACCGTGGTGGAGGCGGGGATCTGGAATGCCTCAGTGGAGCCAGAGGGACAGAGGACTGAGGTGGAGCCGGCGGGCAGGAGGAGCCTGACAGAGCAAGGGGGATGTGTTGAAGCCGGAGGAGTGGAATCCCGAGGCGGTGGATGGTCGACGACAGACCAAGGCAGAGCCGGAGGGACGAGGGAGCCCGGTGGAGCTGGTGGACTGTCGGGCCATGGTGGAGAGGAGGGAGCCAGGAGCCATGGTGGAGCCGGTGGGTTGAAGGGCCGGGGCAGAGTCCGGGTCTCAAAGGCTGGAGGCGGAGACAAGGGATCCTCCAGCCACGACCCCGATGGAGAGTGGCAGACCCGTGGTGAATACAGCGCACAGATGGTGGGCTAAGGGTGAGCTGAGGAGCTGCCAGGACACAGTGGTGGTGGAGCTAAAGTGGTATGGATGATAGGAGGCAGGAGAGGGAGGCTGGGAAATCCAGGCATATATATATAGTTCAGGGTAGTTAGAGAGCTCAGATGAAGGTGGAAGCAGAACAGGCATGTCTGCATCTATATCCAGATTAATAAGATCCTCATTACTGTTCATAGAGTGCTGCAAACCTCAGCCATGATGCAGCGTGCGGACCTTCCCTCCGCACTCTCACTGTTCATAGTGTTCTCCACCGTGGTGAGCTCTGTTGCCGACTCTTACACCTGGTCTGACGGGTCAGGCCTAAGCTCCAAGGCGATCCTTGGCTCTGTCGCTCTCCATGGTGATGGCTCGTCGGTCGCGGCGGGCTCTGGCTCTCCATCAGCAGTGGGCTCTGGCTTAGGCTCCGCGCAGCGGAGAGATGGTGGGCTGGGCTCTGGGTCCGGAGTGGGGCTGGTGTCATCCGTGATGTCCACAGTCAAAGCACCCCCTCCACAAAGGCGGCGAAATTCCCGAGGACCATCTCCAGACAGTCTTCACTCTCTGCACACGTCGGTTCAGGCTGGTCTTGTAGAAAGTGCAGAGGCAGTAGTCCGGGTAGTGGGTATGGTTAGCGATTTCCACTGTTCCAGCAAGAGGAGAAAGACTAACTTACAAAACAGAAAATAAAATGAGGGGAACATACCACTTTACTTTTTTAAGATCCGGTCTTCTGTCACGGTGTGGTGCAGGAGAGAAGCACGTAAATGAAGAAGATGATGATAATGATGATACAAAGTCTTTAATAATCCACATAGGGTAATCCATAAGGAGAAGGCAGAAACACATGTACACATCGATGAGACCAGACAACCAAACACTGAACAGAATGCAACTTATAAGGGGAATGTTAATGAGGGTAATGACAAGACACACCTGAACATAATGACACAATCAACACGAGACAGAAACTAGGTCACACAGAGAACATGAGGAATGAAAACAGTCCTGGGGTGTGACAAGTTCTTACATTTGAACATCATTCTTGGAATTTATATTTTAACATGGGCAGTTATATGTTAATTTATTCATGGCTATGATGTCATAACCATAACAATATATAGTTATGGGTATACTTGTGTTATACTTGTGTGAATGTACAGTTTGTATTTTATAAAATATGTATTATAATATATTCTATGATATATCAGGCTCCTTTAATTCAAACGAGCAAGGGAAAATAAAATCCTGTGATATATCTGCTTTTAATGATTGTTTAATAACCCATCACCAATTTAATTATGACTATGAAGACATAACCATAACAGTTGGTGGGGTGTAATTTTGTTGTGAATGTACAGTTTGTCTTTTTTAAAATATGTTTATTTGTATAATATGTTATATTTTCAATAATACTGTATATCAAGCTCTTTTATTTCAAGATATATCTGATTATTTTTTTGCATCATCATCATAATGTATATCATGACTATGATGTCATAACCATTTTTTGCTATTATTATTATTATTATTATTATTATTATTATATTTTTGTTAAAACCCATCATCATACTTACTGCAGCTAAAGAAAATAAATACATTTTTGACAGGAAAATGCATAGGCCTAAGCAATAAAAAGCAGGCTCACACTTTGCCTTTATCGGTGTTGCTTTATTGATTATGTTAAAGTGGTTCATTCCAGTACAGGGACTGAAGGTAGAGCTGTAAATCATCAGCTCAGCAGAAGACCAGACCCTATCCATGGCTTTGGGTGGCAGTTATGAGCACATTAATAATGCATGCCATAGGTTTCCTCCTATCCGAGGCTTCCCAGTAGCTGGCATGCCAAGTCCTGATAAGTGTGGCTAACATTTGCCCTACGAAGCTTTAATGTGATATTATGTATTGTATTGCATTGAAAAAAAAAAGCTGCCGCTTGAGGCCTCAGGCATGCTGACAGCCTGGCAGGGAGGATTGTTGAGCAGCCGTAGGGTCAGCATGCTCTTTAGATGTGCGGGCCACTGTGACAGTCACTGTTCATTAAGGGTCCACATGCTTTTTTTAATGTCTGCTGGTGGGGTGAAGGGAACAGCTGGCCTGTAATCATGCCGAAAAGGGGAGGTTTTTGTGATAACAGCACAGAACTCAGGGTCATTATTCACCATTTCCATAGAATGACCGCAGAAGGAGTGCGGAATGAGGGCTGTCCTGAGGGCTGAAGCGGCCCCCGGAGGGCACAGTGTGTGTTTGCTCTGCTACTCATGCACACACATACACAGACAACAAAAACATTGCAATGCAAACAGCTAAAGCATTTAGAAGAAATGGGTTTTTGACAGTGTAAATTATTTATTTATTTGTTTATTTATTTATTTTTACTACACAGTTTACTCTAAATCCAAGTCTCTGTTTGTAACAGGGTTGCACCCATAAATCAGTATGATTTAGCACATTTTGGACCTGACCTTGACGACAATGTGGTGGACAGCAATTATTCTGTACAGTTTGGCAGTGTGGTGTATAAAAGTGCATATAATGCATTAGTGAAGGATTCCACTGATTTCAATGGTTACTTCTGTATTAGGATTTTTTAATGATTCATTAAAACGAACCAGGTTTGATTATGACTCAAAAGGATAAACTGATTGTATTGTATGTTGCTGATTTGCTAAAAAGCATTCGTTTATGTTCATGATTCATCTGTCGCTGGTGAGACAAGCAAAAGTGAATGCAGTAATGCGTTTATTTAATACATCGACCAAATTTAATGTTATAACTGGCTCATTCTGTATTTTTTTTTCTATAAATAAAATCATGATCAGTGTTATTTAAGAATTATTAATACACTATTATAGTTTAATTTTTTTTTATTATTATTTTAGTTAAAGTTTTAATCATTTTGTTGTCAGATCTTTTTTTTTTTTTAAATATGTGACTTTTTTAGTTATTAGTTATTTTTGTACTTCAAATTAAACTAAATGAAAATGAAAAAAACTAACTGAAATTAAGATAATTTTATGTTACATTTTAATATTTTTTTTTATTATTATTTTATGTTATTTAAATTAATGTTTATTTTATTTCAAGAATATTTATTATTATTATTATTATGGTTTTAGTTTTAGTTTTAGTTAATAGTAACAAGCTTGATTGTGATTGGATTAAAGTGATGATGTGTCTGACTTTGAATCTTATTGTGTTTTTCTTCTATCTCTTTTGTTTTCACAGGTAAGAGCTCTTGGTTTTGACCTGCTGGGGCCAATGTTGAGCGCTAGAGAGCTCATGATTCAGATGTGCTGTTTCAGTGTTTCAGCCGTGAGCCCCCGCTGCTGAGGACAGAAAGGGCTCGGCTGCAGTTGTGGGAAGATTCACATCACAAGATAAGCATCATCTTCCTTGTGAACCACTCTTACGCAAAACTCTGAGGACTGTTTCATACTGCACAAAAGCAGTATGTAAGCAATGTAGAGGCATAACTAATACATCTCTCTCCATCCTATCAGCAGGTGGTATATGGTGAGCTGCAGTTAGACATATTTTGTGGCATCAGTGTGATTTGTTGATGAAACCATACTCTAGATGAGAAATATATGGTTCTTAAGCTCCAAGATGACACCTGTAATTCATTTTTCACACATATTTAGTTTAAGATTAGTTGTTTATCATGGTCTGCTAGCACATGATGGTGTGTAAATGGAGGGGAGGGGGCTGACGGAGCTGTTGATGGATAGATTAAGAGCGGTGATGGGAACATAAAGAGAGATCTCATTTGTAAATCTTTCAGCGAGGCTCTTGCTCTTTAGGAAGTCATTACTGAAGCAAGAAAACCTAAATGTGTGTTTATGAATGTGGCTCTGTATGTGTTTGCACTGTACGTGTGAAAGAAAAATCTATCAAATATAATAGATGCAGTTGATAAAGGTTATTATTTAAGTTAAATTGAACTTACAGGTCAGTTTTAGGACTGAGTGTCGATATAGATTTGCCAGCTTGATTCTAATTCACAGGCACTGGATTCAATTCAATTCTGATTTTGATTCAGTTTTTGTTTGAGCATATTCCAGTTATTTTTTATTTATTTTTATACATTGACATATTCAAGTATATATATATATATATATATATATATATATATATATATATATAAACACACATACACACTCACACACACACAAAATCATTCAAAAGTTTTTCTATTCAAATGACAATTATTTTCTATTTTAAATATATCAGTGTAGTGATGGAAAATCTGAATATTCAGCAGCCTTCAGTGCCACACAATCTTTTAGCATGCTTTGATAGATTCAATAAGCTCGTCAGAGTGATTCAAAGGATAACTTTTTGAATGCATCATTAAAAGAACCAGTCATTTGCAGGTGAATTGGACTGCACTGGTTGTCCTATGTTTTTTTGATTCGCTAAAAACCATCTGCTTATTTCAGTCATTAATTTATGATTCGTCTGCCAAACTGCCCCAGCCCAAATTCATACATTGATTAAAAAAAAATTAAATAAAAACATTTACGTAAGGGTCCTGCAAATGTATAAGCCTAGTTGCATTTCTGAGCAGATGACTAATGTGAAGCAAATACCCAGGCAAGGCAATGTGGACTGGCAAGTTTGGCGAATTATCTTCCCAATTATATCTAAAAAAAAAAAAAAAAAAAAAAAGATGTGCTCTCACTCTCTACCCCCCTCACGCTTGAGTGGAAGTCCAACCCGGGGTCACTGGCCCAATGAAACTACCAAGTTTAGATGGAAGGCTGATATGTGATTCAGTCCCAGCTCTTGCTTCTTGTCTTAATTACTGTAGATACCTTCAGTCTTCAAGTCCTGGTTTATAATCTGTGCAGGCTCAGAAATCTCCCTGTTCTGAAGATGACAGAGAAATCAGTCTCCTTGATGCTCTTGGGAGATGGATAAATAACAGTATATGAACATATTCAGGTGAAATCTACATGCTATTTGCATACATTCACATTTTAACCTGATTGGTTGGCCACTTCTGGGAGCTATGGAGCATTCACTCTGACACTGAGTCATTATTGGTTGCTAATATCATAATTTGCATAATATTAAAGTCATTTACATAATGTAAAACTCTCTAAAGGCAGCTGTCAAAAAAAAAAAAACTGCATGCAAAAAAAAAAAAAAAAAAAAAAAGATCCGCGCACACAGGAGTCACTTTTAAACCAAATAGCTTTCTGGACTAACTTGAGCAAATAGCGAAATCTGTGTTGGGAACTTTTTCGCCCTCAACCAAAATTCCCAATCACATGAGTTTCTGTTGAAATGACTGGATTGCGGCCATTCAATTTCATAAAGTAGCGATAAATGCGAACCCACCTTAACACTCATGTCTTTTCAGATTTCATATTGAAAAGGAATGACTTCTGATTTTAAAAATCGCTTTTGAAAAGGAATGACTTCTGATTTTAAAAATCGCTTTGGAAAATTGTCCTCTTTTACTCAACCTCAAGTTGTTCCAAATCTGTATGAGTCTTCTTCTTCTTCTGATGATGATGATGATGATGAACACAAAACAAAATGTATTGAAGAATGTTGGTAACCAAACAGTTGCCGGTAGCCATTGAAATCCATACAGTAGTATTTTTATTTTTTTTCCTACTGTGGAAGCCAGTGGCTACCAGCAACTGTAATATCATCTTTTGTGTTCAACAGAAAAATAAATAAATAAATAAATGATACAGATTTGGAACAGCATGAGGGTAAGTAAATGAAGAAAAATGTTCAGTTTTGGGTGAACTATACTTTTAAACACCCCTTGCACAGGTTTTCTATCACTTCACTCTGATAAGTCAAAGTACCCTATGAGATTAACATCAAACAGCCTGTTTTTCTCACCTTGGCAACCAGTTAACCAAACCCAGATCTGACCAATCAAAGAAGGGATGGCAAAACTGACCTATAGCAGATGGATTGATTCTCGCTGCGCATGTAGTCTGTTTTAATTTATCTTCTGATTGGTGTCTGCCGATCAGAGAGCATGAGATGCCATTTTAACAGCAGCCACCTGTTCCCGAATAGTTTTGGAAGAACACATGACACCAACAGACGGCAGTTCTGGATGGAAAAGCTCACAGAACAGGAGCTAACTGCATTAAACTTCATCAGAACAACGCAATGTAATTTCGGAGCTCATCATTTGAACAGAAAGACAAATACTGTTTACATAGGCTTAGTATGACCCACCAGCAGTCTGTGCTAGGTTTTCAGTACTATACATCCCATCTGCTCTCCGTAACAGAAAGTAGGACGAACGCCTCGTCTGGGGGTTTATTTTGTGGTTTCTGTTTCTTTTTTGTATTAATTTACCCTCTTTGTGTATGCACCGTACTTTCATACACCGCAGGCGTACTCTGTATCCGTAACAGCCGAAATCACTTGCCAATTTAGGGATCGCTGCTCGTTCATTATGAAGACTGGTGGCCGTGTCATAAAGGACGATTTGGCTGATTCATGCCGCATGCTCTGCTTTGCTATTGATTCAGAGCTGGCCTCTTCAATTACCGCCCCATTACAACACACATCACTCAAAGGAAATGCTACTGAAATTACATTAGTTCTCTTTTTTTCTTTCTTTTATCTCCTCTCGTCACCTTCACTTCACCATAGCAACTAAACCCATTTGAAAACATTACCGGAGAGTTCAAGAAAATACACACACCGAATACTGTTTGTGTTTAAGTGCTGAGGCAGGCGATGCAGGCAATTATTGGATTGCTTTTTTGCCTGTTTGGTAAAACATGGACTTGTTTATCTCTTAATGTAACATGGTGCATTATTTGTGTAATGTTTACTGTTAAAAACTGTCCACGTTTGCAATAAAAGTGCATTGACTTCATGTGTGGCAGCACTGTGTGACATACTGTATTGTATATATTACATTTTGTAATTATAAACAAATGCATAATACCTTTAGGGTAATGCAGAAAACAAATATAATGATATAAACATTAACTGTCTGACATAATATACACCCTGAGGTATATGACTAATAACAACTAACAAGGAAATATTAAAATTAATATCAGCAGATGATGAATGAGTCACATAAAGGCATCAGGGGATACTTGTTTTTTTCCACTGTAAATAAGTTAATACTTTATTTACAAAGAGCAAACAGCCTGATGCCAATTACTGTGGAAGTACATATATCTTAAATATAGTAGTTATTTAACGTGAATTCTCTGAGCTAAACCCCACCATAAAACATTATTGACCAATCCTACCTTGCTGCTGCCTTCTCTCATTTTATCAAACAAACTTTCACTCTTTTAGTCAAAGCGGTATTTGTATGTTTGGATAGTTTTAAGCAGATTCTTAGAAAATTCAGCCAGAAACATGCTGAAACATTGTTAAAAGAGCACTCATAAAAGTGACAAAGTGACATACTCATAAATGTAACTAAAATCCAGAAATTATGGTGATATTTCATTTAATTACACTCTATTTGATGTAGTACACTTTAATCTTCTGAAATGAAAGTAGTGTTTTAACTGTGCAGATTTCAGTGTTTAATGCATTTATTTATTTTATTATTTCCGAAGGGAAATGCTTCCATGCCAGACATTGCCTTGGGGAACTCTGGGAAATGGGCAGATCAGCATCATTAATGGCTCCAGATTTCCGTTCAGTCAGTTTATTACGGATCAGTGCGGTCCGAAGTGCCGGGTGTCATTAACTAATCTCTCAAACACTCGTCTAAGCCTGCTCTCCTTATGAATTATAATAGCCATGTAATGAGACTTCACCCAGTGGTCTAAACATCAACAGAGATCGGTTTCAATTTCCTTTACAAAGCTCAAATGCAATTATATCTGCCTGTATCAAGGCAAGGTCAACGTTTGAGCTTGGTCATAAATAACGTGACATTTTCAGGCTCACCCTATTTGTGCTAGTTGCTCATCACCAGTGTTTTGATTATGATTTTAGTATTTAATTGTTGGGTTCACCCAGCTTGACATTTGTGCTCCATTTGTTTGACTGCGTTCCCTGTGGCCATTAAACAGCAACCGCTGTGTTTTCCAGCAATTTGTGGGAGGTGACCAGACGCGATGATGAGGCGTTTGACAAACCTGCATATCAATGATCTTTATTCCTCAATTGAGCATTTGACCTATCACGTCCTCATTTAACTCCTGTGGCTTTGTTTCTCTCTAATTATGTCATGATGAAGCATTGATTTCCATTTCCATTTAGTTGCCACCTTCGGAGACATAGCACAGGGCATTAGCTGAAGTGAATTGTTAAATAAGGAATTGTTTTAGTGAAGTTTCATTTCACTCACATCGACAATGTCAAACTTTCACACTGGCTTGCGTTCAGTGTTTGGAAGTTTGATTGATTGATTTATGCATAATTTAGATGGACATACTATTTCTTTAATGTCTACACAGTTGTTTAAGTATAATCACACATATAAACAGTATGTGGTTTGTGAATTAGGCCTTGCAGTATAAATCCAAACAGACCTTTGTTTGTTTGGTTGTTTGCTTGCTTTCTTGCATTGTTTGTTTGGTTGGTTGGTCTTTATTACTGACTGTTGAAATGAACAATTTAAAATTTACACAAAATTGGAAACTTTTAGCTTTTTATTTTATTCTGGGACTACTTTTCTTATTTATTTGTTTGTTTTTTTGGTCAGTCTTTATTACTGATTGTTGAAATGACAGCAAGTAACTAATTAATGTTTGGCTCATCCTCCATTTTCTTCCCCATTATAGGTGTTAGCGTTGCCTAGCAGCTGTGTTCATAGAGAATCAGCCATATTACATATATAAAGGCGGACTCTGTGAAAAAAAAAAAAAAAAAAGGTTGCTTTGGCTTATTAAAGTATTCATCTTTGGTTTTTTGAATCCTTCAAAGTCTCTGACTTTTATATGTGTCATGCACGGCTCCAACAGAGCAAACATATATATATATATATATTATATTTTTTTTTTTTTTTTTTTTTTTTTTTTTTTTTTTTTTTTGTCATCTTCAGAAGACATCCTCAGGCAAACAGGCCATGTTTTCTCCTCAGCCTTAAGAGGAGGCACTAAGTCGTGTTGAAACTATAGCAACAGATGAGCTGTCTCTATGGAAATAAAGCCTTGCTTCCCTGACGAGGCCTTCTATTCAGTAGTGCCAATTACAGAGAATCCTTGCAGCTGACCCTGAGCTGACACATTTACATTGAGGATTCAGTCACAGGTGGATATTAGTCAACAAAGGCTTTGATTGAGTTTTATCTTCCTGGAAGAGTCTCAGATATAAATCTCTGTCTGAATGTATAACACGACAAGCTTTATCACGAGCTGTGGTGTGAGCATTTGTGTATGCATATACCTGGCCTCTCTTTATGACCCACATTCATTATTGTTTAGGAGGAAATTATCGGCATGCTTTTGCTGATTCTTGAGGAGTACTTTGTTGGTTTTGAAGAGCCGTGAATTACTTAACAATTCATGAGACATCTCGATTGCTGCAAGCAAAAGATTGAGACTGAGAGTTTTTTGTTTGTTTTTTCCCTTTCACCAAGATATGATGAATCTTATTCAGTTGTTACAGATGCTAATAATAATAATAATAATAATGATGATAATAATAATAAAAGCAGTTGCTGTTATTGTTCATCAATTCAGAATCAGTAAGCAGTTTATGAAAAAATTGTTTCAAATAAACAGACATATTGAAAACTGAATGATTGTAACTATGTGACTTTAAAAAAATATATATATATATATATTATTTAATTTTCCAAGCTGTTTACTCTTTACTTTATACTACTACTACTACTAATAAAATAATAATGATAATAATAACAATAATAATAATTATTATTTTTGTAAGTAAATAGTATTTAACTGATGAATAATTATTTAACTAATTTTAGTGGATTTTGCTTCTCGTACATAACGTGGTGTTGTCATGAAATTTATGTAATTTATATGTAGTTTTTTGATTTCAGAGTCCAGAATGTAGGCAATGGAAACGAAGGTCTACGGTGGCGTGAGAAGAGCTGGATGGTGAAGTCGATGGTGAAGGTGAAGACGGTCAATGGATGAAACCAGGAACAGACCGGAACACTGACACGAAGACGACAACACGAACTCAATCCAGCACACGAACACGAACACGAACACGGAAGACGGTAATCCAACTAGGAAGTGGAGACATGAATGAGGATCTGACAACAGACAGAGAGATGAGTGAGTATATGTAGCTGAGTGGAGATGAGGATCAGCTGGAGCGAGACAATCAACAGACAGGTGACAACAATCAACCAAACGAGCACATGGAGACTACGTGAGTACAAAAACAAACACAAAACATGACACGGAGGAAACAATGGATTTCCTACCATGACATTTATAAGATATATACAGATTATTAAATCATTGTCTTAATTCGTGTAACAAAATACATAGTTCATTTTAAATAGTCTTTAAATGAACTTTAATTTAATTTATTTAAAAAGTATGTAACTAAATAGACTATAGTTAATTTAACTCTTTGAATTTTTTTATTTTAATTATGTTTAATTTTTATTTGAAATTTTTAATTTTTTAATTTATTAAATTTTTTTCGTTAATTTAACTCTTTGAATTTAAATATTTATTTAATTTATTTATTTAATAATATTTAATTAAACAATTCAATTTCAATTCAATTTTGATAATAATAATAATTATTATTATTATTATTATTATTATAAATGCAAATGTTTAAAATTTGTCAAGGAAACACACATACTTAAATCTTTGTATTTTAATTAATGTAACAAAATAATTCATTTCTAAATTGCCTTTTTCCTCAATGCATTTGCCAAATTCTAGTCATTTATTCACAATTTACATAAAATAATATTTAAAAAAATTTGTAAGTAAAAAAAAAATCACTTTTATAACAATTAATTAATTAATTAATTTATTTATTTATTTATAAATAAATAATTTAACGTTTTATTTTAAGACTATAATGTGCAATTGCTTAAATGGGTAAATCAATAAAGGTTCATTTTTGAACACTTAATTTCAGCAAACATGTGACTCTGTTCTACAGAGCTCTCGTAATCTCCTCGGAAGGTCTTACACCCTGGTTCCTCATAAGGCTGATTCCGTGTCGCCTTCTTGGAACTAGCACTCGGCGGACACTAATAAGTTAGACTCCCAGTGGGATCCAGATGTTGGAATAGGCTCATTTGCGGTAAGCGGAGAGCTGCAGATTATCTGACTTACATTGGGCAGTGCTCTGTAAGTGGATCAGCCTGGTCTCTCACTCACCAACCTTTAGCCAAATGCCAGAATCACATCTTCATTAGGAGAAAACAAGATCTACAGTGGAGTCTCGAGGGAGATGAACGTGAGCCTTACAGCGGGCCTTCGCTCTGGGTTCATAGCTGGGCTAATTTAGTCATTAACTGAGCTGACGGAGATAATAAGGCAACATAGATAAGAATTCAGTCTCGTGTCACCATTCTGATTTAGCTGGTATTTACCTCGGACTGGAATTTGCAAATAGTTTGCCGGCATATTGTGATTGCACAGTGATTATCTATTAAAATGTTTGCCGTCGAAGGATCTGCCTCATATGAAAGGTGTGTGTTGCTGGGAACAGGGCTGAGGGTGAGACGAGTGCAAGGAATACGAAAAGACAAATCGATAGCTGTTTGATTCGCACACAACAGAGCTCTGATCATTGGCAAACAGCAGCGGTGCTCACTGCTCGGACATTTTGCACTGCCACGGCGAGTCAATAATGTAATACAGCCAGTGGCAAGTCTGTGTTCTTTCTAACACACCTTTATCGACAGAGAGAGAGAAAGAAGAAAGAACAATTGTGGAAAAAGGACTGAGGAACATTTGTTACTATTCTCTGCCACACTAGACCGTGAGATACAGGGTCAAAGTGAATCTGATCTCCTGTGTGCAGTTTTGGCCATTTAAAAATAAAGTCTGAACACTATTTTCAGAACTATTTGATACTACACTTTGTGCTTTTGTTTTTTTCTGTTAAAACATTTGTGGATGTAACCTGCTTTGTAGTGCGTGTGGTCCAACATGCCATGCAGTGGAGCTGGCAACTCCCCTTCTCTCCCCATAGTGTCTTGTATTCTCTGTCATTATCCCTATAATATAAATTATTATTATTATTATTATTATTATTATTATTATTATTATTGTTGTTGTTGTTGTTGTTGTTGTTGTTTCATATGCTATTTTATGCACACTTTAATTTGTTTAAATTGGATGATAATAATAATAATAATAATAATGTATATTGTTGTTTTTGTTGTTTAATTTCCTTTTTCACTTTTGTATAAATTTTGTATAAATAAGTTTGTATAAATGTCATAATCATCAACATCAATTGCTATCATTGTTGTTGCTTAATTTCATACAAGTTTTGACTTGTACTATTTATAATTTGCATAATAATAATAATAATAATAACAATAATAATAATAATTTCAACAACAACAACACTATAAATATACTACATATTTATAGTATGAAAATATATTCATATAATATAAAAATAACATTATTATTATTATTATTATTATTATTATTATTATTATTATTATTATTCATTTTATGTAATCTTGACAGTTTGTACTGTATGACAGCTTGCCAACTCAGTTTTATTTAATCTATTTTTGTAATCTATTTTATTGAATAAATGTATGCGAAAACCCAATGTTAAACTTATTAGATAACAAACAGAAAACCACCTAGTATATATTATTTATTTTGTTCATGGTGCATTGAGATTTGTGTCTGGGTTCGTAAAAATGGTTGCATTGGCAGTGGAATGAAGAAGCA
Source organism: Cyprinus carpio (assembly GCF_018340385.1). Taxonomy (NCBI): domain Eukaryota; kingdom Metazoa; phylum Chordata; class Actinopteri; order Cypriniformes; family Cyprinidae; genus Cyprinus; species Cyprinus carpio. The sequence continues at coordinate 8,460,388 of NC_056581.1, read as the reverse complement.
CAGGTTTGTCCACTTGCCTGCCATTAAGTTCCACTTAAATTTCTTGTTTCAGTAGTAAATACAGGTCAATGAAAAAAATGGGCATGTCAAGCAATTTCACTTATGGCATGAATCTGGTGGTCGTAAATATGTGGAAGAAATCTTTTAATGCAGTATTGTATGCTGAGTTTTAAATTTAAAAAGTATATATATAAAAGAGCCTAGAAACTGTCTGTTCTGAAATTGTTGCTTGTATTCTGTGTAAGTGGGTGTAGCTCTAAGAGAGGCAGAGAGTGGGCAATGTGATCCGGTTTCCTCCTGAAGAATACAGCTCAATATAGAAGTAAAAATGAAAAGGGTTGTTGAAGTGAACCCCTGACCTGTCTGCTCTCACAGCGTCTCGAGTGTTACATTTGTGAGCGCAGAGAGGAAGAAAGTCAGACAGATGTATTATTGATAAACATCCAAACTCTGTAACTTTGGAAATAGAAAAGAATTTATATTTCATGGGCACAAGTGCACAGTCGATTTAGATGGTGAAGAAGTTAACATGTTTACATTATGACGGGATACAGGCATCTGTGTCTGAGCGAGAGAGAGAGAGAGGAAGAGAACATTTTCTCATCTGGTCTAGGAGACTTAAAAAAAAAAACTCAATTTTTATGTCTTTATGTTCTTACGACTTGTCTTTATGACCTCCAACACAGGTGTTGTGTATTTAAGAAATCTTAAAGGGATGGTTCACCAAAAAAATTAAAAAAAAATAAATCTGTCATAATTTACTCACCCTCAAATTCTTCCAAACCTGTATAAGTTTAATAGTAGGAGAAAAAAAACACTTAGATGAAAATCAATGGCCACGGCATCTTTTAGGTTACCAACATATCTTCTTTTATGTTGTTCAGCAGAAGAAAGAAATGAATACAGGTTTGGAACAACTTGAGGGTGAGTAAATTATGACAGAATTTTCATTTCAGAATGACCTAGCCCTTTAAGATCCTTGTGTTCTGTTCTATTCCATTGTGCTTCTTCTGAGCAGATGACTTTGAAAAATCTGTCTAATTTTAAACTATGTATTTTAAAACCATTATTACTCTAATTACATTTGTTTTTGTTTTCTAAGCATGGAAACTCGTTAACATTATATTTGCTCAGATATTCTGAATAAATAAAAGTCCCCGAGGAGGTTAACACACAATATGACTCAAAGGACGCCACAATTGGCAAACAACTGGCATCTACTGTACCTGTGAACCATTAAAATAACATTCATTTTCTCAATGAAATCCCATGGTTAGAGGATTATTATTCAAGATGTGAATCTTAAAGTAGCTGTGAAAATGAAAAAGAAAGCATTCCAGAGTCAGAGATAAAGTAAACAAACACGTACACGTACAATTATCAAAAACTTGAAGCTCCATCAAATCACCTGGACAAGGTCGTCCTTCAGAACACTGTACGAACAAGCCATAGAGAGGCCAACAATCACAGTGAAGGAACTACAGTTCAGTAGCTGAGATTAAAAACTCTAATATATCAAGAGCTTTTCATAACACCAGTATGCGAGGGAAATGTAACTATTATATCTAAACTATTATAATTATTGTATCCCAAACTTTCAAAAGGTGGTGTGTGTATATAAGGTGTATACGCTACCTTTCAAAAGTTTGGGATCCGTAAAGGCCTGTTCACAACAAGGATGATGATACCATTTGCATATATATATATATATATATATATATATATATATATATATATATATATATATATATATATGTGTGTGTGTGTGTGTGTGTGTGTGTGTGTGTGTGTGTGTGTGTGTGTGCAATATACAGTAGTTTGTTTGCATAATATGCATGTATGAATATACATATTTCTGCTGTATTATTTCTCCTGGATATATGCATGTGTAAGTGTTACTGAATGTTATTATGTTGTGAGGATCTATGGATATGGGTGACCATCCTCCAGCTCAGCGCTTAATGTTCTTAATGGAGATAATGGCACTCCATGCAGAGAGACATCAGCAAGGAAGAAGTGAGAGGTTTGTCCTCTTCGTGCCCTTGCTGGGTTAAAACACTCTAATCTCACATTAATTCCTGCAATTACACACCCATCATAACAACAGAGAGTTTAACCAGGCCTGCTTCAGCACAAAATTGTATTCTTCCAAAGTAAACAAGTTCACTGAATATATTATTTATCATGCTTTTAAGATTAAAAATCTGTATTTTTATTTTTAATCTGCTTACATTTACTATAACATAAATATATAAATATATTAACTATAGAAGTGTAGTACAGCTATCATTTGCTGTAAAAAAAAAAAAAATGATGGGCAGGTTGTTAAGTTGTTGTTGACTCAGTTGTGCACTACAGCTAGAGCTAGAACAGTCTAATGAAAAGCCTTTAGTTTTACTTCAGTTTTGAAAGTATCATATGTTGAATACCTAATTAGCTAGCATTTTTCACAGGACCTAAAAATACTTTTGATTGACACATTTGCGATTTGTCTTCTCTTAGCAGCTACAGTCTTGCTGAATAAGCATTTTGGATCATGTCAAAATGTCAGTTCAGTCTCTCCTCTGAGGGAAGACAGATTGGATCTCACTTTTTCCTTGAGAAAGTTGACAGGATTTTTGGATTTATCTAAAGGAGGTCTACTTTTCTTTTGAGCTTGACGTTTACATCTGGAGATCTATGTAGTGTCAACACTAGTACTGGCTTAATGATCTGTAATGTGAACACTCGAACCATATTGAGAAGTACTCATCACATTTGTAGAGTAAACATGGATGACAACAGTGAAGGACTGCCTTTCCACCTGTCAGTCATCCATTGTACTACCATAGGTTGTTTTGCTGGATATGTGCCGCTATAAAGGAATATATAAATGAAAGTTTGCTGAAAATTTATTCACCATCTAAGATGTAGATGAGTTTGTTTCTTCATCAGAATAGTTTTTGAAAATTTTAGCATTACATCAATTGCTCACCAATGGATCCTCTGCAGTGAATGGCTGCCGTCATACAAAAACCACCTGCATATTTTTTTTAGTATACTGTTCGGAACTGTTTTTGCTTGTAAACAGTGCTTTTTCTGAGCATATTTCTCTCCTGATTCAGATGAGACAACTTTTTCACTGGAGAAAGCAATATTATTGTTGGAGGACTCCATCAATAATTACTTGTGGATTGTGATTTTTTATCAGCTGTCTGAACTCTTATTCTGACGGCACCCATTCACTGCAGAGGATCCATTGGTGAACAAGTAATGCTAAATTTCTCCAAATCTTTTTTTATTAATTTATGTCTTTTTTATTAATTCTATTTTTTTTTTTTTTCACATAATAATTAGTCATTGATCACCCAGTGTAAACATGTTTCTTATGTCATATTTTACGCATTTGTAAAACTCTTCACAGCAGCAGTGCTGTACGACACAGAGAATCATTAGGTTACGTCTCCTTCTTCCCTCTGATGTCCCCAGGGCTGAATCGGAGCTGCTGTCTGCTGATTTACTGCTCGGATATGCCAATTGTTTATCATGCTAACAAAGAGACAATTCGGCTGTTAATCATCAGCTTACATTTGTCTAACAGAACGAGGAGCAGTTATGCAGTTATCTGAAACTGCCTCTTAGTCTTCCTTTGACCGAGCTGTGATTTTAATTTATTTATTTTTTTCTATTAACCAAGCTTCTCTCTCTGCCTCACTCCTCTCATCTTCTCAGTGTGAGGTATGAAGCGGTCCAGCGTGACGCTGCAGCTAATCCATGTTTAATCATCTTTCACATGATCCATTTCTGACTCCCTCATGCAGGGTGCCGGCCTGTGAACACGACCCTGTGATGATGGGTTAAAGAAGAGGTCTCTGCTTTTCTTTACCAATATCTGACTGTAGCTTTTGAAGCAGAGCCAGTCAAACATTATAGATGTCTTTTTTTAATGACGCTAGTCTTCGGATAGTCAGGCTGATTCATTTAATCTATCCATGCAGATCCTGGATGGAGTCATATTGGAAATTGAGACGTATTTGTTTAATGCTGTCTCATACAGTACCGGTCACATTAATCAAGTCTGTAAAATCACATAATTAGGGATATCAAAAATGCTACTACTTAACTTCTATGGAAATGTAAAATTTGACAACTTACAGCATTTTTTTAATGTTTAACTATTGATTGATTGATTGATTGATTGATTGATTGTGTAATTGAATTGTTGCTTTTGCAATGCAACTTTTTCTATTATAGTGAAAATCAATGCATTGTGTCAACTGAACCCTAGTCTTATTGAAATCACAAAAAAAAAATTGATTAAGCAATTTCATTGTGGTTGACTAAAATGAAAACCATAAAATTTATATATATATATATACATATATACACCAGGAATGGACTGTCTGGAACCATAAACAATTATTTAATACATATAAGTCAATAAAGACATAAAGTAGTGTTCGTACAATAAATGTATGATTTGTATTTATTTTTTTATTTATTTACTAAAATTAGCTCCAGCCCTGAACCTGCCAGACAATAGAAAAATCAACCTCCTTAGAAGAGCAGCCTCTAGCCTCTTGTTTTGAGGAGATACGAAGAGACCTTAAGACGTGACTTATGAATTTATAAGCCAGATATTAAAACCCTCTTGTAGTGCTGTTATTTTCTTGCCATTAAGTTACTGTATTAAGACAAGGCAAAGTATGTTTAGATGTTAATGGTCTAGTTCAGTACATATGTAAAGCTAATGAACATGTAAAGTGCTCTACTGGAACGCTGCCACTGAAACGACTGAAACGATTTCTTGCCCTGCTGCTCATATAGTGACTTTTTATGAGATCTTAAAAAAAAAAATTCCTTTCCTAAAAATAGAACAAAAAGATAAATCGCTGCTATGCAATTCCTCAAACGACACTGACTATATATTCACAAAACAATGATCTGTTGTTTCGAGTTGTGGCTTAGGCTCTTAGTTTTGTTTACCACATGCCTTTGACTCACATCCAGTGTAAACCACAGAAGTTCGCTTTGGTGCAAGAAGTGTAATGTGGTTTGGTTGAAAGCAAGAGCTAATGGTTTCTGATTTGGTCACAAATTTTCTCGCCTTCACATTATCAAATGAAGAGGCTGAGAAGCGAAACCCGAGGCTAAAATCAGCACTGGGACCCAATTTCACACTAGTTCTTCTCATTGAACAATACAAGAATCCCCGAACTCTGGTTTGCTTTTGTCAAGGGATGTTTCTCTTACAACTGTTTCTTTGTCCAAATCTAGAGCTGATTATATGTGATTATACTATATGATTATATTGGCTGGGGAAACATGCTAGTGAATTCAAGACACTGTAATTAGGGGCACTGCAGTTGCACCACTGATATAAAACAACCCCAAACCACACAGAGCTGAAATTTTCCAGTAGTTCTATCCAAGTCCATATGCATGTACTATCATGGTTTAAGTACAGAGTAGGCAATTGCTGGTCCTGTCAGATCTCTGTGTTCAGCAGTGACCAAATCTAGGCTGGCATGTTGAGACGGCTGTGAAAGTGCTTATTCAATCATTTATAAGGGGAGGGAAAAGATGAGTGGTTCTTTAGTTATATGTGTTAAGAAGTGACAAAATATAGGCTTGTGTGACATCAGTAGGTGGCTTGCAAGAGGATGCTGGGAAGTCATTTTCCACAGCGTACTCTTGGTTTATCTCAGTGTGAAGGGAGATAGAGCAGTTTGATTTTCAAGGCAAACGACAGCTTTCTTTCTTTTGCTATTTTTCTGATTTAAATGCAATGCAAAAGGACCTTTTTATACACCTAGAAGTCTGTTTTTCATTGCATCAGAAGGGAAAAAAGACAAATGCACAAAAATAATATTAATAAAAGAAATTAAAGGGGGACGAAAAATGAACGAATTTGATGTAGATTTTTCTATTTTTCTCATATATATATATATATATATATATATATATATATAGTCCAGAAATACTGTTAAAATTGTGCTGTTCCAAATATAAAGTCTAAATTTTTGTTGTAAGCACACTGTGCCATGTGGTGTTTTTTTTTTTTTTTGGTTTGTTTCTGGCGTTCTCCTTAGAACATTTATAATGGATAAATGGAGTAACTTGGTTCTGTAGAGAAAATCACATTTGCAGTAGCCTCTGTTGTACTAAAACACATTTGAAGTGATGTTTGAATGAAGGTTTGCTTCAATGTAACATACATCAAGGGAACATCAGAAAAATAATTTTTCAAATTGACAAATTATATTTGGAATTCTATTTGGAGTTTACATGCTTTTCTTTCTGTCCTGCATACTTCTTCACTATACAATAAAAAGTATTGCAGTATTTTCACCTTCCGTCCTTTCTACACACTTCTAGAATATGAAATAGAAATGATAATTTCCTTCCTCCTTTATTTCCTTATTTTTTCTCTGTTTCTTGACTGTACAGCATTTCTACAACAAAAAATAATTCTGTTTTTCAAATTAAAATTGTCCTTCCTTAGTTGTTTGTACAATACAATACAAATGATTTGTTCCATCCTTCTTGTTTCCTTTTACTTTCTATCTGTCTTTCTTTTTTTTTTCCCTTCCTTAATATTTTTTTTCTCAATTGTATCACATCCCTCTGAAGTAGTGTTAGTTATCCTTGGCAGACAGTCAGCAATTTCATGCTTAATAAGAACAGTCATCAGAGTTGAATAACAAAACAGCAAACCACACACAATTATTTTAAAGGAAAACCAAACATCTTCCACAAAAATATTTTACTTGGGAATCCCTTCCAGCAACATGGAGAGAGAAATGCAGCCAGACATCTTCAGAAAGGTTCCAGAAAGAATATAAATACAGCCCAGCGCTGACAAGCTGTTTTGGTTTAGCAGTGATCGCCTGCTTAACTGGGATCCTTTAGAAAATCCCTTCATGCCTCTATTCAGCCATCATGTTAATGTCTAACATGTGAATGCTGTCGGCTACCAAAACAACTGTGTTGTGAGGAGACATAAACAAAGATTTTTTCTTGATGCATCCTAGTCTACTGCTTCATAAAAAGGTCAGAGGCAGCTGTTATTCAGCTGTGATGCTCACAAAGCTTTTTGCTACATTAAATCCTGCAGTTGATTCCTCCTGTCCGTGTAGCTTTATTTCAGAATTATGCCCCATCAACTTCGTTCATCCTGCACCCCGCCACAGCATACTTGTACTTCTGTTTCATAAGCTGAAATGTGATAAGTCAGCTGTCAAGAGAAGTAGCTCAGCCCTGATCAGAGAATAATGTTCAGAGGTGAGTACTGTGCTATATTTCATCTAAAACCACATTAAATTGCATTTTGATAATTCTTTTATCGTTGTAATGCATGCAGTTTTGTGAACTTGTACTGAGAGGCGAAATTTAATATTTGTACTTTAAAAATTAATTTGTAACACAGCAGGACTGTTTAAAAATGAATTAGTGACAGTAAACAGGGAATAAAACATTATATGTATATATATATATATATATATATATATATATATATATATATATATATATATATATATATATATATATATATATATACAGTATATTATAAATGCTCTTCTTTTGAACTTTCTATTCAAAGAATCATCAAAAAATAATAACACTGATAATAATAAATGTTTCTTGAGGTGCAAATCAGCAAGTTAGAATGATTTCTTAAGGATCATGTGACTGACACTGTATTGATGCTGAAAATTCAGCTTTGCATCACAGGAATAAATTACATGTTAATATATATTAAATTAGAAAACAGTTATTTTAAATTGTAATAATATTTCACAACATTATTGTGTTTTAGAGCAAATAAAAACAGGCTTGGAGAGCATAAGACACTTTCAACAATTTAACTGACCTGAGTTACTCAATGTTGAGATAATAAAAAGCTTATTGACTTGTTGTGCATCAGCTATTCATTTTAGCTTATTTGAATTGACTTTGAGGAAGCAGAGGCAAACAAGATGAGCTAATTTATAACTTAGCCAATATCCTTTTCATTTTAATTCAGAACATTTATACATCTGCTCATGCAGATGACTTTTGGTCTCAGTGGGAGAGGGACTGTCCTGCCCCACCATTCTCAGACTAGAGGACATCAAAGCGATGGAAGTTGTAGTGCATCAAGGGACTGAGGAGACCAAGCTGTGAATTTGTGATTAAAGCAAGGTAAATGAGTCCATTAGAAGCAGAATAGCCCTGGAGACATGACAGGAGTAAATCATTGTGGCTAATTTCCTTCCCTCAAGGACAGATCAGAGAAAGAAAAAAAAAGAGAGAGTGAGAGAAAGAAAGGGAGAGAAATAGGTGGTTGAGAAATTGATGGAGCTGAGGGCCTTTTCTGAAAGGAAAGAGAAAGCATCACCATTCTGGCATTTGGTATTTCATAAACTCGTTTAGATTTGGCAATTTCAAAGTTTAGACATCTCTGGTCTGTGGCTTTGTCTTATAGTGTCAGCGTAATTAATCAGAGCAGGGACATTATGAAGACATTAACGTGGTTGCAAGCCTCTCAGTGCAGAAAGTCACAGATAACGCTTGCATACAGGAAGCCCCAGCCGAGATCGGCTTTACTTGCCAGCAAATTGGTGCAGATTGGTGCAGGTGTCATGTGACCCGAATGTCCACATTAACTCCTTTTTGACATATGTAAACCCTCAGCTCATGGAAAAAAGTACATGGTGGTATCAAAGGATGGAGCCCCGTCAGAGTAAATGCTCCATGTGTCCCAGCAGTGGGTGAACCTGGCAATGGCCCCAGCAAATAGGTCTCCTCTGCCCTGTCCGTCTGTTCCTCTGGAACCTCTCTTCACTGCCTGTGTGTGGTGTTGAGTCTGGGAACATGTTCACAAACATGCACATATGAACACACACAGGTGTATGCTTTATTAATAATTAATAATAAAAAATGTAAAAATAAAAAAAAATTGAAATACGATAGTTTAATCATGGAATTCCATACATATTTTAAGAGGTGCAATGTTTGTTATTTGATTTGATTCATGATTTTTTTTAATTTTTTTTTTTTTTTGCATTTTATATTTAAATAACTATTCAAATGTTTGAGGGCAGTAAGATGTTTCAATGATTTACAAGAAATTTTTATTATTATAGATATATTTATTAGGTCACAAAATTCAGTAATATTGTGAAATAATATTATTATTTAAAATAACTGCTTTCTATTTAGATATATTTTAAAATGTAATATATTCCTGTGATGCAAAGCTGAATTTCCATCATCGTTACTCCAGTCTTCAGTTTTAAACATTTTATTATCAATATTGAAAACATGTGTGCTGCCTAAAATTTCTGTGGATACTGCGAATTTTTTTTTTTTTTTTTTTTTTTTTTTGCATTTTTTAATATTTCTAAAAAAAACTACCATTCCATACTCTTTATTTATTTATTTATTTATTTATTTATTTATTTATTTATTTATTTATTTATTTATTTCAGTTTCTATTTTATCAGCATTAAATTGTGGGTGAAAAAAAAAAAAAAGTATAGTCTCTATATGTCTATAGTCTTTATATCCCATGGTATTCACCCTCACCGGGCCTTTTTCACTGCTGGAACACCAATGATTCGGGTGCTGATCTAAACAAAGTCATGTAAAAACAACATCCAAAACACGAACAGTGAGTTTCTCCTGCTCTGTTCTTCTTACATCAGCCAGTATTGTGATTAGATAGTTGAAGATCATCCCAAGTATCTGTTTGTTTAGTTTAACACTATTGCTCTTATGTAGTCTGAGGCATCGTCACCACACATTTCGTGGAAGTGTTGTTTTGATTGATACTAATGTGGCATGTCTTGCTTTATGCAGCCTGAAAAGTAATATCCTCCACCCCGACCAAGCCCAACTGCGCAGCACTAATAGAATAGAGATGAGATGCCCTTAATGGAAAAGTAGCACCTAAGTCAATACAATTAAACAGAGCATGTTTGAACATGCAAGACCTGTTTCCCCACAAGCTATTAAAGCCGCCGAAATGAAAGTGTGCTTTTGTTTATTGCGGTTTAGATATTGAAAACAGAACATAAATCTTGGTCCCCATTGCTTTTTTCAACCTCATCTAATCTTTTAATAAATAAAGAGATTTCATCTGTTCGCTAGTCCGTTTGTTTGTCATTCAGTAACTTTTATGTAATTCCCCATTTCCAATGTTGTTCGCAAAACCATTATGTTTCTGTTGCAAATGGAAAGATGGCAGAAAGAAGCAAATCAATTATGCGGCTCAACACTTCGGCTTTAGCAAAATATATTATTTTGTTTGCCGTGATAAGAAGAGAACATCAGTCTGGTGCTTTGACGTGAACAATTGGTTTGTTTATGGTTGGCTACTTAGACATTTTGATGAATCATTTTGATGTGGGATTTATTATCAGTATGTGGAATGCGGGCTCATCATAAATACAGTCTGGCCCATTAAGTTTTGTAATGACTGCGGAAGGTGTATTTATCAGATTCTGGAAGTGCAGGGACAACCACACTATTAAGAAAATGTCACTTTTTGTGACCAGGATGCATTACCCAAACATCCCTCTTCTGATGTAGTGCAATGAAGTTCAAACAGCTCAGGCATATCTGGATGTTTCAGTTTTTTTTTTTTTCTTCTTTGTTTTTTATTTTATTTTTTTTTTTTTTTTTTGGTCCCTGAATATCTGGGCTGTTAAATTGGCGCTTATTTTTACTCCATATATTATGTCTCTCTATATTAATTTAAATATATGTACTAGTATGCAACATTGTGGCATGATATAATATATTGTGGATGACTCCTTTTGTTTTTTTGTGGTTCATATTATTTTAAAGGACAAATCTTTCACTTCCTATAAAGCTACAGTAGGTCATTAAACCCATAAAATGAAGTGGAAATGATAGTTCTAGTAATCTTGAACACAATTGTATGTAAGCTTAATTAGTGCTATTATCATGACTCATTTCAGTAGTATGTGGTTGGATCTCATGCCGCTGTGTCCTCGGCATTGGGAAATGTGAACAATGACATTGCTGCTTAATTATTGTTATGCAGGGTCATTTAGAGAGATTACATCTCGTTCAGCTGAAACGCGTCTGATTGCCAAAAAAAAAAAAAAAAATGGAGGGGGGATACAGACATGGAAATCTCAATTTGTTTTCATTTATAAACCTGCAATTAAGTAATTACCACATTCCAGATAATATTCTCCTATGCTTCTTGCAGCTTCTAGAGTCATTATTTATTTCTGAATAACTAAATTGCGGCGCATATTTGTGTATCGTTCCTAAACAGCCCTTGAAAATGTATTTGAAAAGTTAATGTCTTTGCTGCTTTGCTTATGCTGTCATGAATACAGTCAGTTTGAATATCAGATCTGTCTTTGTATTCATACGATGCACCATAACATCAATGAGACGCCACATCAAGCATTCAGACAGGAACTACAGATGATCCACTTTGATATTTCACAGCAGCTTATAGAATATGCAGTTAACCCTTTCATCATCAACCCCTATTGCAGCAGCCCTATTCCATTATATATAATGAGATATTATTAAAACTGCTGATATATGCATACTGTTTTCTCCGAAATGCATCAGTGTTGCGTACTCAGCAGCTGTGATGGATCTCCACCCTCAAAGGTCACCCAGTGCCCCACTGCGCCTCCATGCAGTGGTCAGCAGGTGCTGTGTTCTGTGGGACTAAGCCTCACTCTGTCTCGCTCAGTGTTCCTGGACTACAGTGGACCCCATTTGGCGGCGGTTCTGCCTGTTAGAGACCTTTTGCATTGACTGTGGTGCCAGCTCATGGTGGGAAATGGGCAGTTTAGCCTCACCCTCTCGGAATGACTGCTGATCTTGATGAAACGTCTGGTGCCAGCCAACATCCGCGGGTGCCGCTGCCAACCCAATGTAATGGCTCTGCCAGTAGGAATGATGGGGAGCCAGGGATGAAAGAGAAAGGAAATGTTGGAGATAATTTGTGTGGATGAAAGGAACGGCGATTGATATGGCTTAATTTCCCCCATTGTGATAAGGGAAGTTCACAGGTTAATCTGGTCACTTTTGAAACTTCGACTATATGGTTAGTTGTATTTTATTATTTGCATTTAGCATCGTTTTAATCCCTGCTGACCGTGACACTTTCCAAACAAGGGGCTGTGACCCCGGTTGAGGAATGGAGTACGTGTTCATTTTTTAATTTCTTGCCTCTGTAGGCTTGAGCTGTGTAATTCTGAAGACCACCTGTTGGGCATTGTGAGCCTTTTCCTCAGTATGTGATCGCTTTGAGAGGTCACAGGAAATTGAATTAATGTCTGAAAATGGCAGCACAATCATAGAAATGACGGGTCATTATATGGTTAGTGCTGGAAATAATATCAGTCAGGACTTAAACACACTGCCATTGTGCTGAGCATTGCCCGTCATTTATGCAGGTTCAGACTGAATTTTGACCTTAAAAAAAAAAAATTATATATATATATATATATATATATAAAATAAATTAACCAAAGGATGTTTTGCAGATCATTTTCATGTAACTCAGATTGTATTTAACACATTTACTTATGATAGGTAAGATTTAAGATGAATGTACTGTGAAAGAAACAAGTGTGTATTTAAATATATATGTTTCTGTGTTAACACTGGTTAATGCAGTAGATATAAAATAAAAAAAGAATAAACAATATTTTTACAGAATTTATTAAGTAAGGAATACTTGACACCGGGCCACTGAGGTCTGTGATGTGATAATATGATGTGAGCATCATATTATATTATAACAACATATTTCTGAAGGAAATCATGTCAAGTGACACTGAAGACAACATTACAACTTATCCATCTTTCTAACTTTACTGTATATATATATATATATATATATATATATATATATATATATATATATATATATGTATATATATATAAATGCAGCTTTAGTGAGCATAAAAGACTTCTTTCAAAAACAACATTTTGGTAGTGTGTGTAACATCTTCTTTGCCAGCATAAATTGCTTTGTATTCCTCTCTTTATGTTTTTCTTTCTTTATAATGTGTAGAGAACAATCACTGTGCCAGCTTTTGGAGAAAGCGAGAAAGTGTGTGAATGTGTTTGTGCTTTGTTCACCTTATCTTCTAGAATCCATATTCATTCAGATTTAAGCAGATATTTAGTTATGAATGTGTAGTGAGAGTGCTAACATCCTTTTAGTCCGATTTGTGGGACAGTTTGGTTACTTTAGTAACATGAGCGTAACTAATGGCACTCATTCCAATAAGAGGGGTGTGTAGATTGCCTTTGAATGTCAGTCTTGCAGAAAGAGCCAGACAGAAATTCTGACAGAAATTCAGCACTTACAAGGCAGCAAAGGATTCTAGCTTGGAACGAGGAGAAGAATAGGACCTCAGATTGATTGAGAGATGGATGATAAATACAGATTGTCTGAATAACCTTATGGTGCTGTAAACCTCAAAAATAGTGAAATGGATGATTATTATGCATTACAGTGCACTCATCAGTGAGTTCTTGCTCCCTTCTTTAATCATGACTGTGGTAATTGCAGTGTCAGGGCACAGGGCCCTGTGTTTTGGGCTCAAGTGTTGGTGGACCAGGTGTCACTTAGAACTTTGGCAGAGATACTTTGTGGGAAGCAGTCCGGCTCTCTTCACCCTTATCCACCTGATTACTGACACCCTCATGCTCCCCCAATGGCTTGATGTCCTGGTATTGCCACTCCACCAAAGGCCACTCTTAGTATGTAGTCATTGTAACAGGTTTTTTTTTTTTTTTTTTTTATTACGTTCCTCTCTTTCTCTCACAAACTACATGTGTGGTCAGATTTGTGTGTATAAGCAGCAACTCATAGAGACTTGTGGTTGTTTCTGTCAGTCTGTCTAACCCATCATTTTAATGTTTGTTCCATCCATATTTCTAAAGTTCTATTAATAGTTCTTCCTGTCTCTCTTACGACAAACCTAAAGTGGAAACATCGTCCCGAACCCCCAGTGACTCACCTTTTCTGCCACTGGTTTCAGAATTGAAATACAGCTAATTATAATTACCATGAACTAACCCTAACCCAAACAGATGCACATTGACTTCACCTCTGTTAATGAGCAAATTGAATTCAATTGGCAATCTGCATAATCACAAGCGGTCAACCATTCATATTCCCATGCTTATTTCTCTCTACATCTAAACGTTCTTTTGCAGTAAATATAATAAACTTGATTTTGTAAACAGCAAAGAAATATATCCATATACTGTATGCAAAATCACATTAAGCTTATTATGAAAAAATAATAATAATAAGGCTGCTCCAGAGGAAATAATGTTCAATTACAATAAATTAAGCATTCATTCCACCATGAATAATTAGCAGCAGTCTTCCTGCAGTTGTGTGACAGTTTTCATCTCAGGAATGCTGACCACCTGAAGAAGTCCCTTTAATGGCTAGTTAATTAGATTTAACAGTGATTGAATCTAATGGTGATAATCATTTAACTTTGATTGATAACCTGAGGTCTAATCACCATCTCTCTCTCTCTCCTCATGTGCTGCTCGGCTGATCAGATATTCTCGCCATTTCAGGTAAGCACGGTTTCAAATCCTCCTTTATTCCGCTGAAACGTCATCAGATGTCATCTGCTGAGGCTGTTTTGTGTGTGTGCTGGTTTTAAACTGTTTTACAAATGCTCTGATGCTGCTTAGGGAAGGCAAGAAGTCAAGAGCTAATCTGACAATGCCTCAAATTAGGGGAAGTCAGCGATGTGAGCGATGGGTTTGTTGTTAGGGTAATTGGAATGTTCTAGTGATGAGTGTGGGCTTCTGCAAACCCATGACTGTGTGACGGCCGACACAGCCTTGAGATGAGACGGGAACGGATCATCCGGCATTCTGTTTAGACGTATCAGAGAATCAGCTAATGAGCCCGCTCAGAATATGGGACGATTATTTACAGGGTCTGAATCCCATCGTCAGGGAGATTAATGTAGATATGAGCTTGTGTTACTTTTTGAAAATCAGTTTTTGTATTTTGAGAGCAAAAGTAATGTTTAGATGAATGAGTCTTGTGTGATGAACTGATGCATGTAGTAACTGAAGAACAACACTTGGTGGATGAGGCTCTGGGGAGGGAAGTGAGATGGGGAGATGGTGCCGGTGGTTTGGAGGAGGATGGGATTGTCCCAGCAGACACATTTTGTACTGCTTATTGGTTTTAGCCTTTTTTTTTTTTTTTTTTTTTGACAGTGTTTTTCTTAGAAAGTTATGTTAACATTTGATCACTTGCACCTCCATCTAACTGCTATCTACATTTTTAGTATGTTCTTCTTTTTGGAAGACAAGCAGGCAGCTCTTGTGTTTAGACGTCATCTAGAATTGATAAAATGTCAATAAAAGTTTCTTTAGAGCTGTTGGTATGATCTGACAAGTAGAACTTGTTTGTTGCTAATGATTAATAAATAGGCTCTCAGAAATTGTGTGGTAAAATGTGTAAAATGTTTGTGTGTGTGTAAATATGTGTAAAAAAACAAAAACAAAAAAAAAACAATGTTAATTATTGATATATACTATTTATATATAACTGGTCAAATGTTTTTTTTTTTTTTTTTTTTTTTTTAGAAATGTCTTATTCTTAACAAGGCATTTATTTGATCAAAAATAAAGTAAAAAATGAAACATTGTGAACTGTTATTACAATTTAAAATACATCTTTTCTAGTTTGTTATATTTTGAAATGTAATTTATTCCTGTGATGGCAAAGCATTTTCAGTAGCCCTTAACCAGTAAACAATAAATATATAAACCTTACTGACACCCATTCATTCATTTGTTTATTTATTATACGTTGTTTAAAAGTTACTAATAATTGTTTCGTTTAGAAAGGAAATTTTGCCTGGACTCTGAAACAGGAATTGCAAAAGCTGAATTTTACCAATATTATGTATTATACATAAAACTGAATTTTTATTTATTTTTTGTTAGATATTTGCATTTGTATGATGAGAAATGGCTTAAATTCAACAGGGAACAAGTTTGCCAGAGGGAAACACTATTCACACAAAACTAAAGCAACATCAGCAATACTCAAATAAACTTAAACCTTTAATAATTTTTAATAACAGCTGTCATATGTCCCTGTATGTTTCTGTGCATTGATTATACATAATCAAATCATCATAAACAAGGCCATAAGCAGTATGCATGTTCCCCACGGCTTCAGTTTTATCCTTAATAATTTCGAGTGGTTAACACTTAAAAACTTAATGTATTTTGAAGCTAAACAATGAAAGTTGCATGTACTTAACTAGGTGTAATAATTTCTCTTGTGAATCATACGACTTATAAACAGGCTTTGGTTACCATCCTGTCTTTTTCTGTCGCACTATATCTTTTCCCTTTAAACCATTTTACTTCATTTTTTTTTTTTCATATCAGCTGTACCATCACTGTTTACGCTCTTAATATCTTCCTTATAAACTCATCATGATGACAACAGTTCCTCCCTGGGACAAAGAGAAAGTAATAAAAAAACGTCAGCAAGAAGGGATCTTGACGAGGAAAAAAAGGTGCATCAGTATAGCCTGGGGTGATTTTAAATGTATTCTTTACAACGATTCCATGTAGCGGTCACCTGGGGCTAGCTGAGTAGCTGCGCCAATTAAATTAGGTAGCAGCAGAACTCCTGCACCCCCGACTGCATTCTGTTTACCAGCGATCCCTGCGGACACTCTCCGCTCTGCTCTGCTGTGTACAGTAATTGCATTTAGGACACTGTCGCCTTGCAGAATATTGTATAAAAAAAAAAATCTGAGAAGACAGGCTCTTCAGTATTACAAGCATGGAGTACATTACCCATGAGGCCTTGCTGCTAGGGAATAGTTTACATGGCCGTCAAAAGGTCATGGCAGAGAGTTCAGACAAAGAAGTTTCTAATTACATGGACACTTGGATGTTCAGTTCCACAGAGGGTTGAAATTTAAGAAATGAAATGTGTGATATGGTTTCATATCGTTCTTAATATAACCTAGGAGGCTTTTTAGCTCAGGGAACACATTGAATTATATACATATTGAATTATACAGGAGTTGTAATGTGCATATTGTTTGTGGGAAGGTTATTAAAATGCTGTACTAGTATTAGGTTACAGCGCTCCTGCTGTTGACTATCCGAATCTTGTCCTTTCTTGACAGAATCTGCATTTGTATGTGAATGGGAATGAAAACAATCCTTTGTTTGGTAATTTCCCAAGTTAATGTCTCTTATAAGCATTTATATTTAGGGACTCAAAATCACAGCATGACTGTACTGTTTTCGATTCGCTCAATTGAACCATTCATAAAAGCCTTTTGTTCAACAAATAGACATCACTTGTCAAACTTTTGTTCATGCACTAAAAAATAACAGGTTCATAAGTTTCTGATTCACTAAACTGAACTCTACATAAGTAATTTGCTAAGGAATCAGATTTTCCTTTATGTTTTTGATACACTAAAAAGAACCACCTTGTAAGAGTCATTTGCTTGAGAATCAAACTTCACTGGTTGTGCTGAATATTTATTTTTCACTCAAAATAAAAAATTTTAAGAGTCATTAGCTCAGGAATCAGACTTTACTGGTCGAGCACTGTTTTTTGATTCACTAAAAGCAACCGCTCATAAGAGTCATTCACCTGGGAATCAGACTCCCTGCATGTTTATGATTCACTAAAAAGAATCATTCACTCAGAAATTTGACTTCCTGCATGGTTTTGAGTTATTATAAAGAACACATTCATAAGTCATTCACTTGGCTATCAGTATTCCTGTATGTTTTTGATTTACTGAAAAGAAAACACTCATAAGAGTCTTTAGCTTATGAATCAAACTTAACTTGTTCCTCTGAATATTTACGATTCATTAAAAAGAGACATTGTAAGAATCATTAGCTCAGGAATCAGACTTCACTGACCAAAATCTGTTGTTGTTTGATTCACTAAAAGAATCACTCGTAAGAGTCAAACAGATTTCACTAGTCATGCTTGTTTCTGTTCACTATAAAGAACCATTCATGAATTTGCTGTACAGAACATCATTCGGTTCTATTATTTATTTATTTATTTAAAACTGAATCAGTTCTTGATTCCCAACCCTAAATACAATGGCACATTGTGAAGAAGGTACTGT
This sequence comes from Cyprinus carpio, assembly GCF_018340385.1. NCBI lineage: Eukaryota > Metazoa > Chordata > Actinopteri > Cypriniformes > Cyprinidae > Cyprinus > Cyprinus carpio. The sequence continues at coordinate 8,442,242 of NC_056581.1, read as the reverse complement.
CTCCATGTCAAGCTGCTGGGGTTTGATGCTGTCCAACAGTTTTGTCAGACACTGTGTTGAGCATTCTGTGGAGACGATGTGATTACAGACTGCTTTTCTGTGATCTCACAAATGCTTAGCACTTCTAAAGACCCTCGGCTTCTGTCAGGATCAAGCTCTTGGCCCATAAGAGGGACCACATAGATGAGTTAATTAAACTTTAATAATTAAAAAAAAAAAGTGGCAGTAATGACCTGTGGTTTGGAAGGGCAAAAACATATGGCAGTAGACAACTTCCTATCTCTTCGCTGCCAGTCTGCGGTGACCCCCTACCTTCACTCTCTTTGATGATGTCAGCCAATAGCGGTGGCATATTGCCAGGGTGGCATTAGGTATGCTGGACAGGTGGCAAAGAGAGAGAGTGGGACACTGGCATGACACCGTAATAAGAAGCATGCCAACTGTTTCCCCATCTGCTGCCGGGCACGGCTCTCCGGACCGTTAAATCACAGAGTTGAGAGGCGTTTCCTGTTTCTCTCGCCCGGTCTGTCTCACACCCGTGCTGTCTCTCTCTCTTTCTCTCGACAATCTTTACATAGAATCCATTTATCTCTTCTCTCTCTGATGGAATCAGGTTTCTCTTCTTTGAGCAGCATATCCTGTTTTTTTTTCTGTCCATGCCCAATTCTTCCCTAGCACTTTCCGTGGCTGCTTGGTCTGAACTTGACAGTCACTGAATGACACAAAGTGACCGGGCCATCTCAAATCATGAGGTGTTACACGGAATGATCTGGCAAGAGGATTTCCTGTTGTCAGGCTGTGATTTAGTTGTCAGTAATTGTCAACGGGGTCTTGAAAGACTCTGAAAAACTGCCCTGGTGTTGCGGGGTTATTTTATCCTCCCGATATTTCTTCATTTGTCTCTTTATCTCGCCATCCTCAATCTGTCTTAAACCGCACCCTGCAGTTTCTCTCAGATAAATACAGTGTGGCATCTTATCATAGCAGATACGTATTTAATCAGGATGCAAATAGAGATAATTAGGGTGATTATGAGTCAGTCTGATCGAGTCTAATTGTTTTTGATACACAGCTTCCTTTCCATTCTGAATTGCAATTCATTACACCGGCGGCCGAAAGTTATTGGAACAGACTGGTGGAATGTGGCCTCGTCACTGCTAATAGTGGACGACGGCTGTAATTAACCCAACACAGTCTGTCGCCATAGTCACAATCTCGTTCAAACAAAGCCGCTGCAGGCCCTTTTAATGCGTGTTTGTATTTAACCCAGATTAGGTTGGAGAGTCATGCAATCACATTTGAATAAATGTCTCATTATCTCTAATAGTGTTGGCTTATGGTCGCATGTTATTGTCGGAAATCGTTTCAGGTTAAGACGATTATACAGAATACCGGAGGAACGTACACAGTGATTGCTGCGACCTTGTCAGGGCTCAACAATCACCTTTTTTTCAACCGCCTCTGGTTTAGGCCAGAAGTTCAGATTCTGACTGGTGAAGTTTTCAGAGGCTCTAATGCGAAAAATAAATAAATCAATAAATAATTTTACTTTTGCAACATTTTTGTTATTATATTAAATATTTGTAATACATACATTTTTTTTCTATTATTTTTAACATGTTTTTTGTTAGTTTTTGAAGCAAAGATTTTAAATGTTTTTTTTTTTTATTATTATTATTTATTTATTTTAACAAAACAATTTATTTTATTTACACAAATTGAAAACATAATTTGATCCAATTTTTTTTTTTTTTTTTTTTTTTTTTTTTTTTTTTTTTTTTGTCCGAGTTGTCATGTAATGAAATTAATATTCCTGAGTGAAGTTTAAAAGTTTTTTTTTTTTTTTTTTTTTTTTTTTTTTTTTTTTCAATACCCATATCCCTGAACACTTCTCTTCTGAATGTCTCTCGGCTCAGGTAAAGGACAAATACCCAATCATTGTAACAAAGTGAGAAATCAATAAAGGTTGCTGAAGGGCTGGAAAAGGCTGTAAATCAATAAAGCAGAGAGGTGAGGGGCTCAGAGGGCATTTACATGGTCCCGAATACTCACTGCCTGGCTTCTATTACCTTCATACTCAATTGGCTATTGACATTAAATGTGTTTCCACTGCATATTTCACTGATGGATTGACCAGATGAGTTTCAAATGGTTTTTATGAGCATGTTTTTAATCATGTGTGTCATGCACATGATGAGCACAAATACAACCCTTCCTGTGCCGGCAAGCACAGGAATGCTAACAGATAACCTTATCTGGTATTTGTGTTTTTTTTAATGCATGCATGCATTAACCCTGTTTTTTAAACATTTGGCTGAAATTGATTTTGATACATTTTAGTTTTTCTTTGTTTCAAGAACTTAAAGCTCAAGACCTCAGAACAGACTTATAATGTGAGAAACATAGTATCACCTGCAGTTGCTATGAGACATCAGCCACCTGTAGGCTGGTTAAAGGCCAAGTCACATACAAAAGCGTCTTCGTTTTCATGTTCTTCATTCTAATGACCTTCGAAATATCATTTACTATGTCTCCAACTGTCCCTGACAGTCTCGTCTGAACACTTGCCTCTTAAAAGACCTCAGCTAAAGGGATTCAGGAGATGAGAGTTTATTTTACCTTAAAATAACAGTTCACCAAAAATGAAAAGATCTAAGATCCAGTTCCAAGTTAAGGGAGATTAAATGATGACAGAAGTGTTGTTTTTTCTTGAACTGCTCCTTTATATATGCTTAACAGTTTTTCTTTTTTTTCTGCTTGAAACAAACATTTACAGGAATTTGTCTCTTTTTATAGTGCCGTGACAGGCATTTTGCATAATGCACAACAGATGGAAGTTCATCAACACCCTTCTCAGTAGTCAACATTCAACTCATCTGAAAAATCTCAATATACTGCTCTCTACTAAGCTCAGTCATCATTCACATTTATATGAGGAAGTTATGTGTTGTTATGCTATGCTATGCTATGCTACCTATTCCCCCTCATTAAAATATGGAGATACATAATAAAATATGACATTTTAACCTTTTGGATCTTTAATGCATGCAAATATGTATTTATAATATTTACACTAATCATCATGTCCCTCAGTTCCTCAGTTTCCCTCAAACCAAATTGTTGCACCTAAAAAGTTCAAAAGTTAGTGTACTTGTTTATTAAGATGAATACAATTAAATCTATACACTGAAAAAAAAAATATTTATTTTTTCTATTCTATCTGTTTTCTTTTTATTTATTATATATTAATAAAAAATGAAAATTAAAACCTTGCTACGTTTACTGTGTTAAGCTAACTGAGACTTGTTATAGCACTTGCATATCATTGCTCTCTTGTTGATTTTAATTGCTTCCATTGTTCTCATTTGTAAGTCACTTTGGATAAAAGCTAAAGGATTAAATGTCGGTCTCTCTTCTGTGAGGTTGGTATCATTGTTTAGTAGCCGGTCTCTCTCTTCTGTGAAGTTGGTATCATTGATTAGTAGCTGTTGTGTCTCTTGTGTAGTTTGTGTTCTTTGTATGGATGTGGACACACAGCACTATGACTGCCATCAGCGGAAGAACACACAGCAGAACCAAACACACTGCAGCTGCTCTGGCATGTCTGATCTTCACACAATCACTTCCTGAAGATGACAGATATGAAGATAAATATAAATTCCTTGTATAACTCAAATGTGTGTTAGTTGTTGTTATAATGAAATGATCCTCAGTAGCTTCTTCTGTCTTGACATTGTGGCTTTTTATAGGACCTGCATTAGCATTGGTATTCATCTCCTCCTCATTTTTATCCATTCCATGTGTCATGGGATTGTTCATATTGCCCTAATTCAGTCTTCTGGAGTTAAGCATGAGGTTATTAGAAGCTTGCTTCAAGTGGACTGGACCACTCTGAACTTCTTCATATAAGCATAGCCTCATGCTAACACAAATCTGCCTACAGTCTACAGAGCCCATTGTATTATAATATTCTGTCATTGCCCAGCACTATTTACAAGTGATCATTCTAATTTATATATATATATATATTTTTTTTTAATTTATTACAGGTTTTTCATTCATTACAAATGATATCATCTTAAAAGGTGAAATGTTGACTAAAAAAGTTTCAAAATGTGATCATCTTGTGAACTTCAGTGAAGTTAACCAGGAAACAAAGTTGTGTTGCTTTCTGAGACAAAAGTCTTCATCTCATGTGAGTGTAAATGATTAGTAACACATTTCAAAACTACTTTTTTCAGTATATTTGAAAGAGTGTACATTTAAGAAAAACACTTGGCATGCCTTGCTAAAAAGACTTTATAAAAAAAAGGAAACTATTAAGTGGTATCTGTCACTATCTGTCACTGGCACAAAATATTTTAACTGGTATCAGGTGATGTTTCTGTGGAAATAAATTTAGAACATTACCCAATTTTTTATTTTTTTATTTTTTTATTTTTTTTCTGCAGTGGTAGATTTTTATCTCCGCTCCATCTTTCTGTGTATCTCCTGTGTCTCAGCAATGGTTTTGTTATCATAGGTAACATAAATACTCTCAGATATATAATCAAATATGGTAAAAAAATATTTTTTGTTTAGTTCTGTTCAGGTTGATTCCACTGCTTTAATTCCTTGTACCTTTGAGGCTCAGCTACAGTGGTTATTTTTTACTATTGACTTCATATTTTGGTTGTTAATGATGTTTGGATGTAAACACACACACGCACGCACGCACACACACACACACACACACACATTTTTATTATTATTATTATTATTTTTCATATTTTTCAAAAATATCTATAATAAAAGTTGAAGAAAAATTGCAAAAGAAAAAGAATACTTTAAAAAAAAACTTCTCTTCTAGCAGTAGCAGTTCCTTTAAAAATAGCTAGGGGAAAGATGTGCCTTTATGACTTATTTTAAACTGCCTTTTTCACAGATCCATGGAAAAAGATCACTACATGGATAATCAGCCCATCCTGGTGAATAAGTTAGAGCACAGTTCTCTCCTCTTCGTCCATTGGGTTCTCGAGGATCCCAGAAGCTGAAACTACAGATCAGCATTAGATGTTCAGTTCTGCTTTCTGTTTAATTGAAAACTGACTGTGAGAATCATTTCTCACCCAGAGGTCAATGTGCTGCCATCAACCCATTTCCATCTCCCCTCCACTTCACTGTCAGTCAGACCAATCCAGATATTAGCACATATTTTCTTTACAAAATCCTGAGAAAATTAGACAATAACACATTTTTATGATAAAGTAATAACATTTTTCTTCCTATCGATTATAGTTACAAAATTAGTTTCACTCACCTGTTCCTCTCTGTTGTTTATGATGATCAGATCTGCTCCTCTCTCTGTACAGTATCTTCTGCTCTCAGTCCAGTTCTTCTTCAGTGAGGAAATGAAGTAAAGACTAGTTTGATAGTTAATCCATTCATCTGTAGACACAACCAGTTCAACTATTAGCATTTTATTCCCATCACACTGATCTCCCAACAAGTGGTTGTTTTAATATAGTTCATAATTACCCTTTTGATTAACACTTTTAAACAGTCGATTTTTTACTAGCTGGTCTCTCGGAACTGTGAGGTTGGTGATCTTGGTTAGTAGCAGGTCTCTCTCTTCTGTGAGGTTGGTTATCTTAGTTAGAAGCTGCTGTGTCTCTTTTGTGTAGTTTGTGTTCTTTGTATGGATGTGGACACATAGCACTATGACTGCAGTCAGCAGAAGAACACACAGCAGCACCAAACACACTGCAGCTGCTCTGAAGCTTCTGATCTTCGCACAATCACTTCCTGAAGATAAATGTTTCTTAAACACTTATATAACTCAAATGTGTGTGTTATGTGTGTGGCAAATGTGTGTTGTTGTTATAATTAAATGAGTCTCAGTACCTGTGTTTTGGGGTGTTTGGTGTCTCCTGGTGTTCTCTTTTTCTTTCCTGACATTGTGAATGTTTAAAGGACCTGCATTCGCGTAGAGGTTCATCTTCAAGATGTATTCAGTCTGATGGAGGTAAATGTGAGATTATAAAAAGTTGTTGCTTCAAGTGGGCTGCACTGCTCTGAACTTTTGCTTTGAGACTTTAGTTTTATAAAGGCACCCCTGTGGTTATAAACACGTGATATCCTACTAAGACGCTTTTTTGTAAGCTTTTTCTCTTGCACTCATTTACTGCAGTTCATAATTAAATGCACTGTAGTTACTCTGCATATAACTGTGCTCCTTCACTACAGTTACAATATTTACATAAAAAAAACAGATTGGTTGAGAACTAGTTGCTTTTGGTAGTATGAATAAGCACTTCTCAGATGCTGATGCTGCAAATCTCACCAATGCCACAAGTCACACTGTAACACTGTCACACCTATCAGAAAAACACAGTGCTGCTCCAGTGAAGTACTATATAAAATAAGTTACTTCTATTTTTTTTTTTTTTTTTTTTTTTTAATTTCAAAAGATATTATCAGCTGAATAAGAGGAAATGTTGAATCGAAAAAAAAAGAACATTTCCTGCCCTGGGTTGATACAGTGAGAACTTACATGTCAGACATTTCCTACAAACTACTTGATTAAAATACTGATATGAGTTTTCATCTTCTATGAGTGTAACATATTTTCAAAGTACTCTTCATTTCTTTAGGGGTAAAACATTTGAATGTGGATGAAATTACAAATAGTGTGTCTTTAAGGAAAGCTTTTGACATGCTGTACGAAAAAAACTTTAGAAGAAGTGAAACTAATAAATGGTTTGTCACAAAGAGACATTTCTTCACATGAGACGTCTTTATTGTATAACAGCATATTGGCATGATCATTTCACAAGGCCCTTAAACACTAACATGACTAAAATGTGTTATAGCTGTTATAATAAAATCAGTACGTGTGTTGGGCTGCTTAGTGTTTGAGTCTCTTCCTGACAACATGACTTTTTATAGGATTGGCATTAGCATAGATCTTCATCTCTTTGTCATCTTCTCTTGAGCTTCGCCCCTTTTTTTCTACCCTTGGTTGATAAAATGAGTATTTACATGTCAATCAGACCTTTTGTGCCTTAGGAAGCTATTAAGCTACTGATGTCTGGAGTCGTCATCTCATAAGAGATCACATCATCTCAGTGTTTTTCTCTTTGCATTTATATTTACTGTACAGTACATTTATGCATTTGGTATACACTTTAATCCAAAGCGATTTACACTGCATTCAGTACAGATAGATTGATAGAAAGACTATTAAAAAGCATTTCTACTAAGGGAAGTGTTCTGGTTTTGAGCTTTTGCAGCTGTGGTCAGGAACATGTGATATCCTGTGCCTTCATTAAAAAAAAAAAAATCTCGAGCTCAAACTTCATTTTTACCCCTATTATGAAGTCACTGTACTCTGCCTTTGCATTATCTGCAAAAAGTGAGATGTCACGCCAAGGCAAAAGGCAGTAACTTCCACATTATGAATATTTGGTTACTGATCACCACTTACAAAATCATTATAGTAACACCTGTATAAAATCTAGTGATCATGGGCTATCTCATAGACTATAACATATAGTAATGTGTGACTGTATTAACTGTTTTTCTCACTGTAACAACCAGACAAAATTTTAAACGTGAGTGGATACAGTTTTGAATTTATTTGCAATGTTCACTAATGTAAAAGGATGCAAGACATAGCCTAATTGCTTCTACATCAAATTGAATGAAAATAGCCTAACCTTGAAGTACTTGTGAATCAATGTGAATGCCAGCAAGTAGGAATGGTGCTCAGAATGCTTATGGATTAAACATCTCTCATGACATTCATTGTCATGGATTTTATTGAGTTACAAGAAAAGATAGGATATGGATTTAATAGCAGACTGATACTTATTTTATGTGTGATGCATGCTACACTGTCACTGCATTTGAGTCCACACTCGTGCAACTAGAAGTGGGCAGCCTCAGACTGACAGGCTGGCACAGAGTGAATAATCCCCATTATAAAAAGAAAAAAAGAAAAAAAAAACTTTAAAAATTACTTATTATTGCCAAGTTATCTTGTCTTTACTTGTTTACAGTGCTTTGTGAACAGTTTGATAGATTGCAATCTATCTCATTCATTTGTCTAATGAAGTGCTTCAGTGACAGATGAATGAAAGTACACAAGTTACACTGTAATTTAAATGTGACAGAATTTAATGGACTGTAAAACAAAGGCAGAATACCGTATGACTCCAGACCGGCACAGTAACCTCATACTGACTCCTGGTTAAACAAAGGCAGAGCACCGTAACTCAATTTGAGCGTTCCAAAACAAAGATAAAGAGAGGGATAACTGGTGTTATACTGTGTTTTGCCTTGGTATCTCCTGGGCTTTTCAAAGTTACTGTTAAGATAACACATAATTTTCTCAAAAAAAAAAAAAAAAAAAAGACTCAAGATACATATGCAGGTGATAAATTAGGTCTTTTTTTAAAGACCTCGGAATTCATTTTAGAACAAAAGTGAAGTTAAGGATACTTGCCGTTTTCCTCTGTCCATAGTCAGTTAAGCAATGATCATATATTGCAGGTAAAGTCTAAAAATGTTGTGGCCTAATGGTTAGAGAGTTTGACTCCTAACTCTAAGGTTGTGGGTTCGAGTCACGGGCCGACAATACCATGACTGAGGTGCCCTTGAGCAAGGCACCGAACCCCCAATTGCTCCCTGGGCGCCGCAGCATAAATGGCTGCCCACTGCTCTGGGTGTGTGTTCATGGTGTGTGTATTTATTTATTTATTTTCTGAGTCTGTTCAGGGTTATTGTACTACTATCAACTTCTGCCTTTACGTTTCTGTTCTTGAGGTTTTCAGAAGAAGCTATTGAGGTCAAAGTGTCAAATGTTTCAGATTAACTTTTTATAATATTTTTTGTTATAGGAAACAAGAACTGATCAACTGTTGTAGTGAATCCATTAATGTAGAAATTGATTCAATTCTCTACCTTTGGATACTTTCTCAGTGGTTGTAAGATGTTGCAGTTAACAGTAGACTGGGGCCTGTGTAAAGCACACTATGTACAATATTACCATTATCAAGAGATTTAAACAAGTGTCAGATCATGCCTTTGCAGTAAGACTGAACATTGCCTAAATTTATGCTGTGTCCACAAGCAAAGCAACAGAAAATACATTTTGTTGTCTTGGAAGTGAATATTAGCCAGAGTTAGCCGTTAGCCTAGCGCTAACATTGGCCCATTCTTCCTAATGTGAGGTTGCAGACTCTTGATCTGGTGTGTATTGGAGCTCATTGTTTGGTCAGAAGTGTAACAGCTTTGTGAATGACGTGCAGCATTACACTAGCGTATTAGCAAATGTATTTTAAAACTGCAGAAAGATTCAGAAGCTGCGCACATGCATTAATAAAACTAAAAAATACAAATTTATTTGCTCAATGATTTAATAAAGAAGATGATTTACAGTAATAGAATGAGACTTTCAGAAGATACTTATCTTTATCTGTACTGTATAGTTAGCTTACAAAAAAGCAAAAACAAGTACAAATTTATTTATTTATTTTATTATTATTATTATTTTACCTGTTTCCTATTAGTGATAACATTACTGAGTTTATTTTAAGATTTTTTTCTCTCACATATCCATTTAAAATCTTTATCACATGAAAAGTCACGCCACCCTGATGAAGAAGTCACAACGCAGTTCTCTGTACGGTCTCCATTTGGCTCTGCAGGCTTCCAGAAGCTGAAATACAGATTAGATAGAACAGCATTAGATGTTCAGTGCTGCTTTCTGTTTGATATGATTTTGAGAATCTTTTTATTACGTAATAGTCAGTTTAATTCAGTGATTTCTCACCCAGAGGTCAGTGTTCTGCCATCAACCCATTTCCATCTGCCCTCCACATCACGGTCAGTCAGACCAATCCAGAGTTCACCATAATTTTTAAAAAACTCCTAATTAAAGAATATAAGTGAAATACGTTTTTAATATGTTAACTAAGATACTTTGAATCAATGTTTTACTCACTTTTTGTTCTTTGTTGTTTATAATCATCAGATCTGCTTTCCTCTTCGAACAGTCTTGTTTGCTGTCATTCCAGCTCTTCTTCATAGAGGAAATGTAGAATAAACCGGATTGATAGCACATCCATCCATCTGGTAACACAACCAGTTTAGTTGCAAGCTCTTTGTTCTCGTCCGCACTGAACTGAAGCTTACTAATAACAACTTGTATGCACAAAACTCATATTGCATCTTTTTACTATTGAATATTTGTGTAGTTTTAGTGTAGTTCAAGATTACCCATTTTCTTGTTTTATTTATGATTACCTCACTGTTTTCATTCTCGTAAGTCTTAGTTTTGTGTTCAATGAGCAGCAAAATAATCGCCTCCAGCAGAAGAACACACTGCAGCACCAAATACACAGTAGTTTTTTTTGTGTCTTCTGGTCCTCACAGAATCACTTCCTGAAAATGACAGATATGAAGATAAATGTTTCTTAATTAATCACATGACTAAAATGTGTGTGTTAGTTATTGTTATAATGAAATGAGTCTTAGTACCTGTGCTGTCCTTCTTGCACATTTTCGGCCTTAAGGGTAAAATCGTGTAAGTTGCTGGTGTGTGGACTGCTACGCTGTGTACTAATACTTTAAGAGGCTGAATGCTGTGACCACACTGAGCAGTCATATTTTGTTTGTTTAAATGATACAGATCACCCCACACACACACTGGAAGGCAGTTTTTTTTTTTTTTTTTTTTTTTTTTTTTTGGTAGACTGCTAGAAAAAAATAGTCATGTCGTTTAGCCTTTGATTGTATTTACATTTTCTTACTTTTATTGATTGGAATGCATTATTTTCCTTTTTAAAGGGATAGTTCACCCAAAAAATGAAAGTTCTATCATTAATTACTCACCTTCATGTCGTTCCAAACCCGTAAGACCTTCGTTCATCTTCAGAACACAAATTAACACAAATAAAACCATAATTTTATGAAGCTATGAGAATACTTTTTGTATGTAAAGAAAGCAAAAAAAACAACTTTATTCAACAATTTCTTCTCTTCCACCGGTGTTCATGGCATAAAAAGTCATCCTCTCTGTCGAAAACTTCAGTCAAAGGCTATTTTATACACAAGCGTTACCAGGCAGAATTGAAGGGGAAATAATAGCCACTTCCCAGACTTATCCCTTGAGTTAGTCTTAATATTGAAACTTTTTCAGCTTTAAGTGTGAGTTTGAGAAAGTTTGTATCAGTAACAAAACATAACAGAATCATAAATGTTTACTCTGAGTTTTAATGATAAAGATGATTTATTACATGAGAATTTTTAGAACCGTGTTTACAAAAAAATAGCATTATTCAGCCTCGGAATCTTCTTCTTACAAATCCATTTAAAAGTTTTATCACATGAATAATCAGCAAACCCTGATGACAGATTTACAGCACAATCCTCATTACCAGAGAGATCACTAGGTTCTCCAGCTGGCCAGAACCTGCAAGAACAGACCAGCATTAACACGTCTGACTGTAAGATAAAGACAGGTTTGACAAACTGTTTTAAAGCATTTTAAAAGTTTACATTTACATTACACTTACATTTAGTCATTTAGCCGACTCTTTTACTCAAAGCAAATGAGGAATTTAACCAAAAAAGTTTAACAAAGTTTTACAAAAGTAATTGTAAATTGAATTAAATATTTTAATTCATTGATTTCTCACCCAGGGGTCAGTGTGCTGCCATCAACCCATTTCCATATGCCCTCTTCCACACTGTCAGTCAGACCAATCCAAACTCCAGCACCAACAGAAACTGTTTTCAAAAAGTCCTAGTAATACAGTAGAAACATGTTTGAATAAACAATAACGCCTATGAATATTATAACCTATTTATTTTACATATGAATCGATTTCATAAATTATAGTTTAGTTCTTTCCCACTGTCACAAACTCACACTTTCTTTCACTCACTTTTTCTTGTTTGTTTTTTAGGATGATCAAATCTGCTCCTCTCTCTGTACAGTCTTTTTTGCTCTCAGTCCAGTTCTTCTGCTCCGAGGACACATAGTAGAGACTGGACTGATGGCACATCCATCCATCTGTAAACACAAGCAGTACAATAATTAGCTCTGTATTCCCATCCACACTGATTTACACAACCTATTTATAACAGGTAATACCCAATCGACTGTGTCCTCTTAATATTAAATATTTGTGTAGTTTTGGTGTAGTTCTTTATTACCCATTTCTCTTATCTGCTGCCACAATTCTTTCATCTTTTCCTTTAATTCTTGTTTTTTTTTCAGTTAGGTTTTTTTTATCATTTGATAATGTTTTAATATCATTCTCCAAGTAGGTTTTTTTGTTTTCTAGCTGGGATATCTCGTCAGTGATGTTTTTGTTCTTGATGTAAAACTCCTCAATTATATTATGGAGATTGACAGCCAGCACTATGACTGCAGTCAGCAGAAGAACACACAGCAGCACCAAACACACTACAGCTGCTCTGGAACTTGTGACCTTCACACAATCACGTCCTGTAGATCACAAACATGATGGTAAATATTTCTTAAACACGTATATGACTCAAATGCACATGTTAGTTTATGTAATGAGTCTCAGTACCTGTGTGTCGAGGTGTTTGGTGTCGATTGGTGTCTGAGTTCTCTGCGTTTGTCCTGACATTAAGACGGTTTCTAGCATCTCTGTTGGCATCAGTAATCATCTCCTCTACATCTTTTCTTTCCATCCCTCGTATCTCAATGCTTCTACTGGCGTGAGTCGTCTAGAGTCAAAGTTGCTGGTGTGTGGACTGCACCGCTGTGTTCTAATGCTTTAAGAGGTACCACTGTGACCGCACTGAGCAGTCATTTCCTGACTATATAAAAGCACTTATATAAGTTTTACAGAGAAATGATACAATCTCCACTTCCCCCATGTAAAACCGTTTGCTTGTAGACTACTAGAAAATCAAAATGTGTACTGTAGCTAAACCTTTGATGTAAATACAATTTCAATGTATTACTATTTTTATAAATGATTGTAATTATTCACCTTCCCTCTTTCCTACATCACTAAATAGAACTGAAAAAAAAAACAGAATTATTAATGGAAGATTATATACTACATTGTAAATTATAGAACAAAACATCTTAAGCAAAAGGCAAATTTAATATTGTTATTATTATTATTATTATTATTATTATTATTATTATAGCAGCATGAATAAACTGCTGTTTTTTTCTTCTAATAATGTTGCTTATTCTGATCATTTTTACTTGGTTAGATTTTCCATTAGAATTGCCATTTGTTTGTTTGTCTGATTGTTTGTTTAGTTAAGATGATCTTACTACTGTACCTACAGAAAATGTGTCTGATCTGTCATCCCTATTTATTTACCCCTTAAGAGTGCATGTTACCATAGCACCTTAAAGGCACATACGTATTATACGTTTTGATCTCAGTCCAGCTCAAATGAAGTATTGATAGAAAATTCTGAAAGTGTCACTATAGTTTCTTGCTGTATTGTTCTGTTTGTCATCTCAAGTTTTCATGTCCAGTCTCTGTCTTACACCAAAGCTACTAGTTTTGTTGCCTGGTGTAGCTGGTTAATTAAGATTTGTTTAAATGTTTTGGTCTCATTTATTAAATGTTGTATTAATTGTGATGAAACGTCGTCATCTTTGATATTTACTTAACGGTCACTTTAGTTACTGCCCCTATTTACTTTACTTTATTCACAACTATTACAAGGAGGCAGTCATGGCCTAATGGTTAGAGAGTCAGACTTGTAACCCAAAGGTCAAGGGTTTGAGTCTCATTGCCATCAGGAATTGTAGGTGGGGGGAGTGAATAACCAGGGCTCTCTTTCACCTTCAATACCACGACTGAATGGAGACCCTTGAGCAAGGCACCGAACCCCTGACTACTCCCCGGGCACCACAGCTGTATGGCTGCCCACTGCTCAGGGTGTGTGTTCACGGTGTGTGTGTTCACTACTCACTACTGCATGTGAGCACTTGGATAGGTTAAATTGCAGAGCCCAAATTCGAAGAATGGAACACCATACTTGGCTACACGTCACATTATCATAAGAATAGAAAAGGAATAGAAAATAGATTGTCCCCTACAATACTGATCCTCTCTTGTAAGTTGTTAGTCAAAAAAAGCAGAACAGAACTGATCTGATGTCACTTAAAAAAAAAAAAAAAACAGGAAGGAAACAATACAAGGAACAAATAAATAAGTGTATTGGTGTAATGATGCTTTTTTTAAGAGCTGCTGTATATAAAATCAGGTCTTTGAATGCAAATAATAAACTAATAAGCTTACCATAATTTTTACAGATTTATTATTATTATTATTATTATTGTTATTGCCTTTATTATTCAATTCAATTTCAATTCAAGTTTATTTATATAGTGCTTTTTACGATACAAATCATTGCAAAGCAACTTTACAGAAAATTAAGTTTCTACAATATTTAGTAGTAGCTTATCAGTGGTGACTGTCAGTTTATATGCATACGGTAGAAATGTACCGAAAAATCAAGTAAAGACAATCAAACAGACGATGAACACCATTAACAACAATTATTATGTGATGCAATCAAACTTATAGCAAAATTTGGTAGTTCTGTATATTGTTTCAGGGTTAGCATCATCTGAGGCCCTCTGAGGGGTTGGCATCATCTCTTCTCGGGTGTTCTGGATCTAGACTGAAGCTTGTGTAAATCCTAGTTACCACGGGATGTCAATCTGATATTTAATCATGTTAAACTTCTCTAAAACAAGTCACATGGTGTGTTTTACTCTCAGTTTTGTTGTTTTGGAGTCAGAATCCTCTACACGTATTTGTTCACTATATGACAGAAATGAATGTGATTACCAATTTAGTATTTGTCTCTGTCCTGAGGTCATGATCTCTCATACCCACAGATACCCAGCATCATCTCCAGTCTCTCTCTCTGTCCATGTCCTGAAGCTCAGCCCTGCTCACACTCTCTCTAGACTTGTGTAGTCGATCATTGCAACTCTGCTAATACTGAATGTTGTTCTTCTATACGTCTGTTTACAGTTTTGTAGCTCTGCTTTGCTGTTTTTAAATGTTTGAGGTCTAAAAGGATGTGGCCCTCAAATATAAGATGCAAGCAAACGTCGTAGTACAAATGTGATGTGGTGACCTGAAGCCATCTGCACAGCTTATCAAAAGGATAGTTCACTCAAAAAAAAAAAAAAAAAGAATCTGTCATCATTCTGTCAAGTTGTTCCAACAGTGTATAAGTTTCTTATACAGGAAGATTATATTTTAAAGAGTGATGATAACAGCTTCAATATATATCATGGCACCAAATCAATGCACAATATATATATATATATATATATATATATATATATATATATATATATATATATATATAAACAACTTTAACAGGTTATAAATATTTCTGAGCTTGTATCACTAAAGAAGACATGCACTTCTATTAAAATTACATTACATAAGATACTTAGATTGTATAATCATGTTCAGTGCACGTTCAAGTTTATGAGCAACAAAAACTTTTGAATTTCCTAATATTAGAAAGAAATACAATAATATCAAAGCACTGAAACTGGATCAGTTTTAAAAACAATGTTTGATTTTCTGTTATTAACAGAGGTGGGAATGTCTGTAATCACCCAGAACAAACTCTGTCAACCATATACTCTACCAACACCCCAGCAACTGCATAGCAAGAGCCTAACAATCACCCAGAATATCCTAGCAACCAACTAGCAACACTTTTGTAAACATCTAGAACATCTAACTGACCAAACCATTTACGTTTTTTAAACAAGACTTTAAGACAAGCCAGCATAAATTTGTCTTTCAAACTTTTTAATCTAGTTATTATAGTTTTTCTTACAGGATTTTTTTCAACTGCTTACATTTTCAGAACATTGCCTCTTTTTTCAAAACTTACCTGCCCAGTGAACACAGATCAATAACACTCTTTCTAGGATTCAGGAATTTTTTTTGCAGCTCAATGTCTATTACAGTATACATAAATTAAATTACAGATACAGATGCATAATTCAGCAATGAACTTTTGGGGAAAAATCATTTTAATTTTACTACTGTAAACTAATTTTGCAGTAGATGAAAAGCACTAGATCAGTCCAAATACCAAATAATTGTATGAACTTGGTATGCGCCACAGTACGGTACGGTAAAAAAAAAAAAAGATGATTTAGCATTCTCTGCACAT
Organism: Cyprinus carpio; assembly: GCF_018340385.1. Lineage (NCBI taxonomy): Eukaryota > Metazoa > Chordata > Actinopteri > Cypriniformes > Cyprinidae > Cyprinus > Cyprinus carpio. The sequence goes on along the minus strand of NC_056581.1, from coordinate 8,426,036 downwards.
TTGGCCAAATTTCAGTACAGTATACAGTACTATAACAGTTTCTTGGTCTCCTGACACAAGGCTAGTTATATCTCTAGGCAGTCATTTATCAGTTCTGCAAAAATGCAGAACACATTTTACTGTACATATAGAATAGTTAAATTTCCATTATCTAATGTACTGGTACTGTACTGTAATTATACTGTATGTGTGTAAGTATAAAACCCCTGTAGATGATTGACTCATCTCTCTCCGTTGTTAGCATGCAGAGATTCGGATTTGTGTGTCCTCGGTTTTGCTACCTAATGTTTAACTTACTCACTGTTAAACTTTTGGAGAAATGTGTCTTTATTTTGAAAACTGAATTAATGGTCTGGGGGGGGGGGTTGCCTACAAAAATCAGTTATATTAACAATCTAAAAAAACTGCAATACGACTAGATTCTTACCTAACTAGATAGATTTGACCTGCTGGAAATTAAACTAGTAAGTTGTTTCTGTTGTTTTTTTTAGCTGACCGATGCACCAAGTGCAATAATAACATGTCATGTCTCACTGAAAATAAAGACTGAACATTCTCCAAATTTCTACAGTATCCTCAAACATAAAATTTAGACAACACTCCCCACAGTCCGCTATTGATCATACCAACCAAACACACACAATTAGTTGAGTCAGTGTCGACCTGGTCAGGATGCTCATCATTTGCCTGTTAAACTCCTCGTAGACTCATTTATTAAATAATGCTGTATTAATTGTGACATCATCATCATCCTTATATAGAATAGAATAGAATAGAATAGAATAGAATAGAATAGAATAGAATAGAATAGAATAGAATACGGCGGCATTGTTGAAGCCATTCTTTTGTTTGCCATCAAATGGTTGACCACTGCAGTGTGTGTATCCTGTTGCAAAATGCGGAGAAACGTCCTACACGACGGTAATAATGTGATTAAGGTGTGTACATGTCTTTACTGCACTTCAATAATGCGACTAAAATAGGAATACTCCATATGTCTTAATTCGATTAGTGTATACTTCAATTATGACTTTAGCCAGATTAAGGTAATCAAAAATCTCTGTTTACATGGTAGACTCTTAATCAGAGTATTGTCTTAATCGTATTAAAATCTGAGTATTGTTGTCCATGTAAACATACTGACTGATGTGTAGAGCAGATGGAAATGGGTTGATGTCAGCACACTGACCTCTGAGTGAGAAATCACTGAACTGAACTGATTGTTATCTAATAAATGATTCTCACGGTCAGTATCAAATCTCTTTCTGTACATGTCCTAAAGCTCGGCCCTGCTCACACTCTCATAAATAACCTCTGATATCCCTAGTCTTGTGTAGTCGATCATTGTAACTCTGTGCTCATATTAAATGTTGTTCTTCTGTCTCTTTACAGTTTTGTAGTTCTGCTTTGCTGTTAACAGCAGTTAAAAAGAAACAGCAGCACACAAATGTTCTCAATGTGTGAAGTCTAAAAGGATGTAACCCTTAAATACAAGAAGTGTGTTATTTCTTCACCATTAGCATTATCGAACAGAAGTTCTAAAATAGACGCATTTCCTCATCTCTCCACACAGTCTGCAAGTGGTCACACAAACTGTTCGTCCCGGCCCAAACACACACTATTTGTTGAGTCAGTGTCAGCCTTATACAGTGTCATGCCTTATACAAGGCATGCATTTTAAGACAATACATCTAATTGACCATTTGTAATTGCTACAAAGTTTCTCTTCCATTTCTTTTTATCTGTATATTTAATCATGTCAAACCTCTTTAAAGCAGGTCACAGAAATCGAATGCTCTGCAGGTGTGTATGTGATTCTTAAGAAATACTGACTGGAGTTACAGGACTGACATTGCCCAGTGTGGAATGACACATTAATACAACTGTAAGTTAAAGACATCAAGACTTTAATGACATAACATGCAAAACAAATATTATATATAAAAAGTTCTGGGGTTTAGAAGAGGAAACCCTCTTATTCATGTCAAAAATACTGTGAATAAACTTGTATCATGGTATGTGATACTTTACAAAGCTCTTCTCACAGATCCATTTATTTGCAGTATTACATTGATTATCATACCACCCTGATGGATAAGACACCGCACAGTTCTTTCCTCTGTATCCACTGGGCTCTCCAGACCACCAGAAACTGAAACTACAGATCAGCATTAAATGTTCAGTGCTGCTTTCTGTGTGATATGATATTGACTGTGAGAATCATTTATTAGATAATAATCAGTTCTGTTCAGTGTTTTTTTCACCTAGAAATCATGTTGCTGCCACCAACCCATTTCCATCTGCCCTCTTCATCACTGTCAGTCAGACCAATCCAGACAGCTGTTCTCCCAGCAATACTGGTGACAAACTTCTAGAATAAATGAGGAAGACATGCATTAGGGTTTTTCGCACTGTGCTTAACCCTTGGTTATCATCGTTATAAACCCCACTTTTGCCTCTGATAAAGGAACATTTCAAACTTAAATTTAAAGTGGAGCAGGGTTAGCACTGCTTTTGTATTGTTAACTCTACATTGCAGTGCTAAACGTGTCAAGTCACTTTGCGGCTAGATGCTTAACAAATGGACACCCAATCAGAACTTGTATCATATCAGAAACCCTGTGTGGCCAGAAATATATCAACATCTGCTTAGCATTTCTTGAATAACCATTCTTTATGCTCAAAGAAATACCACAAATCCCATGAAAAACACTTACAAACAATATATTGTTATAATCAAACATTTATTGGCTTTGTATTTCATTGCTAGAAATGTTTCAGCTTTCGGCCTCCATACAGAACGGACAGATGCTGCCTTTTAAGTGCACAAACTTGGACACTAAAAAATGCTGGGTTAAAAACAACCATTTCTGGGTTATTTGGCAACCCAGCACTGAGTAAATACTGGACAGAACACATGCTGGGTTATTTTGACCCAGCTTGTTGGGTGTTACACATTAACCCAGTGGTTCCCAACCCTGATCCTGGAGGCACCCCAACACTGCACATTTTGCATAACTCCTTTCTCTGACACACCAATTTCAGATCTTGAGTCTCTACTAATGAGCCAAGACCTGAATCAGGTGTGTTTGATTAAGGATACATGTAAAACTTGCAGTGTTGTGAAGCCTCCAGGACTAAGGTTGGGAACCACTGCATTAACCCATTAGTTGGGTTGTGATTGACATAGTGCTGGGTCAGTCAACCTGATATTGAAGGTATTTATTAATTAATTTATTTATTTTTTTTAAGTAATAAATATGCACTCTAAAATTGTAGAGTGTCTAAATTGTACAATAAAAAACTCTTCAATTGTACAATCATGAAATACTCAAAAAACACGGGATATGACAGGAGCAGCAACAGCAGCCAATGGGAATCTGTGAAAAAAAGAAAAAAAAAACTCTGTTCAGTAAGCTGTTCCAGTTTATTAAATGACATTCATTAAATGATATTCATGATTCTAAAGTTACACCAAAATCAGCTTCTCCTCTTGGCATCTCATCTGTCAGACATTTAAGATATTTTAGATTCAACCCATCAAACACAGCGCGACCACATCTGCACAGTTGTAGTCAGTGGAGAGCACAGAAACTTTGTTACATAAAACAGCAATGTAGCGACATGTTTCAGCTTAGGTCACACATTCGTTTGTCGGCAAGTGAAACTTCCATGGTGCTGCTGGTGCACTGTTCGCTTTGAGCGTAGATCCAGTGTAGGCTAGCATTCCAAGCAGGCATTAGCTGTGATGTACATGTAAACAAAAAAATGAAATGTGAGACTACAATCGTTTTCCAAGTTATACAGTAATAATTTAACAGGAAAAAAAAGTAATGCAAACCTTAATTTCATTCTGCAAGTTTTCTCTCGGGACAGAACACAAAATGACCACTGACAAATGTATCCAGCTTTAACTGGTTTGGCACAGTTTACCCAACATTGGGTTATACTGACCCAGCGCTGTGTAGGTTTGTGAGGGGGTTCATCATTTGTACTGACAGTAAAAATGACCCAGCAGCTGAGTTACAGAAAAACTACCCAGCACCTAGGTAAATTTTTTTTAAATAAATAAATAATAATAATGACGACCCAACTAGCCGAACTCAGCATTATGCTTCCAAATCAAGCATTGATTGTTATGAATGTTATATTATGTAATATGTTTGTCACACATTTAAGTTGGAAATCACTTAGAAGTAGATTAAATAAAACAAATGATTTGTTATTCCAAATTACTACAAAATGATGAAAAACATTCATTTCTATCATGTATGTGAGTCACTCCTTCAACCTGTCAGGTGCTATATTTATCCAATCATTGCTGTTGACATTGAAAATATGCAAATAAGAACATTAACCCAGGGTTTAGGAATGTAATTGTTAATCGTTAAGCCCAGGAAAGTATAAGCAGTGTAAAACGTGAAAAGCGATGACCCAGGATTCAGTTTACCCAGAGTTTAGAATAATCTAAGTAAACTATTTCAAAACTGAAACACCCTTTTGTTCTTACTTCCAAATAGATGACATATTCTTAAGAAAATATATTCTTTTTCAGTCCTTTACTGGTTTTCCTCCACCCCACTCTTTCACTCACTTGTTCCTCTCTGTTGTTTATGATGATCAGATCTGCTCCTCTCTCTTTACAGTATCTTCTGCTCTCAGTCCAGCTTTTCCACTCAGAGGAAATGAAGTACAAACTTAAATTATAGTATGACCATCCATCTGTAAACAACAGTTCAGCTATTAATTATTTATTCCCACTTACATTGAAGTATTGATGAATTATATTTCTTGTTATAGTATATCAAAAAAGTTCAAGATTACCTGTTTCGTGAAGACTCTTCACCAGTTCATTTCTCTCCTGATTAAACTGCTGTGTTTGTTTAGTCAGGTTGTCATTTTTAGTTGATAATCCATCCCTTTCATTTGTTAAGTTTATGTTCTTGGTTAGTAGCTGATCTCTCTCTTCTGTGAGGTTGGTGATCTTGGTTAGTAGCTGTTGTGTCTCTTTTGTGTAGTTTGTGTTCTTTGTATGGATGTGGACACACAGCACTATGACTGCAGTCAGCAGAAGAACACACATCAGCACCAAACACACTGCAGCTGCTCTGGAGCTTCGGTTCTTTACACAATCACATCCTAAAAACCACAGCATTATGTTAGATGACTGAACACTTGAAAACTGATGTTTTTAACAAATAAATTAATGTGATTACCTGTTTGCTGAAGTGGTCGGTGTTTGTTTGTCTCTGGCAAGAAGTTATGATCTCTCACACAGTCTGCACTCTCATAGATAGCCACTTTCATCTCCACTCTCTCAGACTCAGTTCTGATCACATCGTCATAAATATCATCAGACATTTCTGAGCTTTTACAGTCCAGTGCATTTAAACTGTGCAAACTTTGAATGTTCTTCCTGTGTCATTCAATTCACATTGGCTTTTCTTTCCCCATTTAGAATGTAGTAGCAGAGTGAAACTGATCTGAGATCAATGTGTGAAGTCTGAAAGGATGTGGCCGTTGCAACTTCTGTCCATTAGAGTCAACAAACAGGAAATGCTTTATTAGGTTCCTCATCACTCTCCATGGTCTGGTTTTGTTCAAAGCAACCCATAGTCCTGCCCGAAGCACACACTATTGTTATTTTTAGTTACAGTATTAGTTCAGTGGCAGTTCAAATTTACCATAGTCATTGAGAGTGCACAGTCAATACCCAGAGGCTAAGATGGCCCCGACTGAGCTCCCACTCCACACTGAATGTGATTTTGAGGGGGCCCCATAGCAAATTCTGTGCACTAGACCCAGAATCCCTAGCGATTCCACTGCTTTAAGTCCTTCAAGTTGAAGATGGGGCCTCCATGGTTTGGATTTGTTGGTCTAGCCCATACCATAGATGCTCAGTTGGATTGGGATCTTTGGAGTGTGTCAGGGTGCATTATCCTGCTGAAAGAGGCCATTGCCGTCAGGGAGCACTATTGCGATGAAGGAGTTTACGTGGTCTGCAAAAATCTTTAAGTAGATCGTATGTGTCAAAGTAACATTCACATGATGCCAGGACATAGTAGTAAATAAGTTTTCGTGCTGTTCGTACTTTCTTTCTTATATTAGATCTGCATAGACAGAAAACATGTGCGAGCAGAAATCAGGTTAGAGATTCCCCAGAAAAATATGTTTGGTTGGTTAAAGTCCTTTGATAGCATGAGACGAACACAATGAACTCACTGTAGCTGCTCTGGAGCTTCATTTCATGGCAAGTTATAGGTTACCCAAAGCTCTTCTCCCGGGTTCTTTTAAAAGGACTATTGATGTTTTATAGAATTTATTTATTTATTTTTCTTGTGTTGTTCTTCATGAACTATTCTTCTTTGTTTTCGATTAAAGTTCAGATAAAAGAGCAGAGTGAAACTGATCTTAGATCAATGTGTAAAGTCTAAAAGCATGTGGTCAAGTACAATTGTTTTATTTCTACACTATTAGCATCAACAAACAGAGTTACTAAATTAGACATGTTTCCGGATCACTCCCCAACCGAAAGTCCTGCCCCAAACATACACCATTAGTGGAGTCAGTGTCAGACTGGACAGGATGCTCATAAAAACAGTAAATTAATTTTATTTTTGCCACATTTGTCTGATCAACTCTTCATTTGGATTCATGTTAAAATGTAGGGTGAAATCAAAAAAGAGGGAGAACTGGATCCAAATGCTTTGAGATAAATGAGCAAAACAAAAGTACACATGAACTCAGAAAACATCAAGGTAACAAATCCAAGACGGAGGAACAGAATGAGCACACCAAACACACAGCCTTACAGGACAAGACTCGACAAAAAAGACAGGAAACACTGAGGCATAGGCAGACACAAAAGAGCAAACAAGACACAGCTGGGAACAACAGAAAAAAACTACAAACTGACTACAAAAGTAGAGCAGACAGGAAGCAACATAAAAGTCCACATACAAAACAGGGAATATGCGACATGTATGAAATAATATTTTATTAATTATGACATCATCCTTGATATTTTAGTCACTGTCACTATAGTTACTGTCATTATTTATTACTATCATAAGAATATTAAATTGGCCTATCTTTAATTATTTGTTCATACTAAGAGTATCTGATTAGCTCTTTGAGATGTTGTATGAACAGGACAATTAGTAACAGTAACAGAGTAACACCTGTAAGGAAATACGATTACCAACTCTAAATACTGACGTTCATGCACATCAATCTATCAATCAATCAATCAATCAATCAATCAATCAATCAATCAATCAATCAGTCAATCAATCAATACAGTGCAAAATAAAGCATGTACACTTAAAACTTGATTTATTTTAATGTATCTTTTGACACAAAAGCTTATTTGCATAATTACAAAATCAAATGGTTAAACAAGCATATAGGACTATATGTTTTACTTATTTAATATATTGGTTGTTGAATGAATATGTAATTAATTTCTTTTTTTTAAAGATTTGTTTCTCACAGATCCATCTAAAAGCATCATTACATGGATAATCACACCACCCTGATGGATAAGACACAACACAGTTCTCTCTTCTCTGTCCATTTGGCTCTCCAGATCCCCAGAACCTGTAGCATCAGATCAGCATTAGATGTTCAGTGCTGTTTTCTGTGTGATATGATACTGACTGTGAGAATCATTGTATAGATAATAATCAGTTCAGTTCAGTGATTTCTCACCCAGAGGTCAGTGTGCTGCCATCAACCCATTTCCATCTGCCCTCTTTATAACTGTCAGTCAGACCAATCCAGAATTCATAACCACGGGAAACCTTTTTTGCAAAATCCTAGTAGAATAAACCAGGCATGTTACTTCCAAATAGACATCCGCATACCATATAAATTTTTTTTTTATATATATATATATATATAGGCCTACTCTTTTCCTTCGCTCTCTTTTTCACTCACTTGTTCCTCTCTGCTGTTTATGATGATCAGATCTGCTCCTCTCTCTGTACAGTATCTTCTGCTCTCAGTCCAGCTCTCCCACTCAGAGGAAATGAAGTACAAACTAAATTTATAGTATGACCATCCATCTGTAAACAACAGTTCAGCTATTAATTATTTATTCCCACTTACATTGAAGTATGGATGAATTATATTTCTTGTTATAGTATATCAATAAAGTTCAAGATTACCTGTTTCGTGAAGACTCTTCACCAGTTCATTTCTCTCCTGATTAAACTGCTCTCTTTGTTTAGTCAGGTTGTCATTTTTAGTTAATAATCCATCCCTTTCATTTGTTAAGTTTATGTTCTTGGTTAGTAGCTGATCTCTCTCTTTTGTGAGGTTGGTTATCTTGGTTAGTAGCTGCTGTGTCTCTTTTGTGTAGTTTGTGTTCTTTGTATGGATGTGGACACACAGCACTATTACTGCAGTCAGCAGAAGAACACACAGCAGCACCAAACACACTGCAGCTGCTCTGGAGCTTCGGTTCTTTACACAATCACATCCTAAAAACCACAGACATAATGTTAGATGACTGAACACTTGAAAACTGATGTTTTCAACAAATAAATTAATGTGATTACCTGTTTGCTGAAGTGGACAGTGTTTGTTTGTCTCTGGCAAGAAGTTATGATCTCTCACACAGTCTGCACTCTCATAGATAGCCACCGTCATCTCCACTCTCTCAGACTCAGTTATGATCACATCGTCATAAATATCATCAGACATTTCTGAGCTTTTACAGTCCAGTGCATTTAAACTGTGCAAATTTTGAATGTTCTTCCTGTGTCATTCAATTCACATTGGCTTTTCTTTCCCCATTTAGAATGTAGTAGCAGAGTGAAACTGATCTGAGATCAATGTGTGAAGTCTGAAAGGATGTGGCCGTTGCAACTTCTGCCCATTAGAGTCAACAAACAGGAAATGCTATATTAGGTTCCTCATCACTCTCCACAGTCTGCTTTTGGTCAAAGCAACCCATAGTCCTGCCCGAAGCACACACTATTGTTATTTTTAGTCAGAATTCCTAGCGATTCCACTGCTTTAAGTCCTTCAAGTTGAAGGTGGGGCCTCCATGGTTTGGATTTGTTGGTCCAGCCCATTCCATAGATGCTCAGTTGGACTGGGATCTTTGGAGTGTGTCAGGGTGCATTATCCTTCCAAACATACACCATTAGTGAAGTCAGTGTCAGACTGGACCGGATGCTCATAAAAACAGTAAATTCATTTTATTTTTGCCACATTTGCCTGATCAACTCTTCATTTGGATTCATGTTAAAATGTAGGGTGAAATCAAAAAAGAGGGAGAACTGGATCCAAACGCTTTGAGATAAATGAGCAAAACAAAAGTACATATGAACTCAGAAAACATCAAGGGAACAAATCCAAGACGGAGGAATAGAATGAGCACACCAAACACACAGCCTTACAGGACAAGACTCGAAAAAAAAGACAGGAAACACTGAGGCATAGGCAGACACAAATGAGCAAACAAGACACAGCTGGGAACAACAGAAAAAAACTACAAACTGACTAAAAAAGTAGAGCAGACAGTAAGCAACATAAAAGTCCACATACAAAACAGGGAATATGCGACGTGAAATAATATTTTATTAATTATGACATCATCCTTGATATTTTAGTCACTGTCACTATAGTTACTGTCATTATTTATTACTATCGTAAGAATATTAAATTGGCCTATCTTTAATTATTTGTTCATACTAAGAGTATCTGATTAGCTCTTTGAGATGTTGTATGAACAGGACAATTAGTAACAGTAACAGAGTAACACCTGTAAGGAAATACGATTACCAACTCTAAATACTGACGTTCATGCACATCAATCAATCAATCAATCAATCAATCAATCAATCAATCAATCAATCAATACAGTGCAAAATAAAGCATGTTCACTTAAAACTTGATTTATTTTAATGTATCTTTTGACACAAAAGCTTATTTGCATAATTACAAAATCAAATGGTTAAACAAGCATATAAGACTATATGTTTTACTTATTTAATATATTGGTTGTTGAATTAATATGTAATTAATTTATTATTTTTTGAAAGATTTGTTTCTCACAGATCCATCTAAAAGCATCATTACATGGATAATCACACCACCCTGATGGATAAGACACAACACAGTTCTCTCTTCTCTGTCCATTTGGCTCTCCAGATCCCCAGAACCTGTAGCATCAGATCAGCATTAGATGTTCAGTGCTGTTTTCTGTGTGATATGATACTGACTGTGAGAATCATTGTATAGATAATAATCAGTTCAGTTCAGTGATTTCTCACCCAGAGGTCAGTGTGCTGCCATCAACCCATTTCCATCTGCCCTCTTCATAACTGTCAGTCAGACCAATCCAAGAATTCATAACCACGGGAAACCTTTTTTGCAAAATCCTAGTAGAATAAACCAGGCATGTTACTTCCAAATAGACATCCACATACCATATAAAAATATATATATATATATATATATATATATATATATATATATATATATATATATATATATATATAGGCCTATATATATTATATATATATATATAGGCCTACTCTTTTCCTTCGCTCTCTTTTTCACTCACTTGTTCCCCTCTGTTGTTTATGATGATCAGATCTGCTCCTCTCTCAATACAGTATCTTCTGCTCTCATTCAAGCTCTTCTTCAGTGAGGAAATGAAGTAAAAGCTGAAGTTAGAGTATAACCATCCATCTGTAAACACAACGAGTTCAGCTATTAGTTCAACATTCCCACATACAGTGCACTGAATAATGAAACTTTAGTAGCTTAATGCTTAGTTGCAGCCCAATATCACCTGTTTCACTGAGAATCTTCTGCAGTTGTTTTCTCTTTTGATTGAACTGTTCTCTTTGTTTAGTCAGGTTATCATTCTTGATTAATAATCCATTTCTTTCATTTGTCATGTTTATGTACTTGGTTAGTAGCTGTCCTCTCTCTTCTGTGAGGTTGGTGATCTTCGTTAGTAGCTGCTGTGTCTCTTCTGTCAAGCTGTTATTTCTGGTTAGTAGCTGGGGTGTCTCTTCTGTGTAGTTTGTGTTCTTTGTATGGATGTGGACACACAGCACTATGACTGCAGTCAGCAAAAGAACACACAGCAGCACCAAACACACTACAGCTGCTCTGGAGCGTCTGATCTTCACTGAATCACTTCCTGAAGATGACATATATGAAGATAAAGGTTCTTAATTTCTACACCCAATACAATAAAAGTTTGTTTGTATTTGTACCTGTGTGTTGAGGTGTTTGTTTTCTCTTGGTGCATCTGCCCATATCCCATGTTCTGTCAGCGGTTATATTTACATAAGTACTCTCAGACATTTTCGGGTGGCTTGCCCTCAGTCGTATAAATGATGGAGGCTGTCTCTGTGTGTCTACTCTTAGCAGACGAGCTAAAAATGTTACAAAGTTTAACAGCATGTCATATCCTGTCTGCTTATACCCATTTCATTTGCATACCTAAAAAGGCAGTAGTTTTGCTGAAGGATACAGTAGCAGTCACATGATTTGGCATTGCTTGGTTTAACACTTTGTTGTTATGCGCAACATCATCTTTGTAATTAGTCAGATTAGCAGAATGGAAATGATCTGATGTCAATGTGTTAAGTTCAAAATCACATGACAATATATCTGTCATATATAGTTACAGCTACTAACCAAGTACATAAACATGACAAATATATTATAATATATAAAATATATTATATATACAGTATTATATATATATATATATATATATATAATACTGTATATAATATGACTCAAATGTTTATGTTAGTTGGTATTCTAATGAAATGAGTCTCAGTACCTGTATGTTGAGGAGTTTGGTTCTCTGTTCCTGCCCTGACATCATGACTCTTTATAGTATCTGCATTGGTGTCACTGTTCATCTCTATCTCTGCTGTCCATTTCCCATATTTCATCAGTGTTTTGTCGTAGCCACTTGGCTCACAGTGAACACGACATAAAGGGGAGACCACACCGAAGTATATTTTAAACAAAAGTATATTTATTAACTAAAATATTCATAAAGTCAGTATATGTAAGACAAATCAAAAATGTTGGGTAAATCAACATAGTGAAGGTGTAGTGCAAAAAAGTAAAGAAGCAGGGCTGCCAACAGCCCGGCTGAGAGTCTGCTCGTGAATGAAGTCCTCCAGCCCCAGCCAGCTGGAGAGCACTGATTTTATCCTTGGTACAACCCCATAGCTCCTCCTGCAAACCAGACCAGAAACAAACCAAAACCAGCCACAAAATACCATACTAACAAAGGGAGAAAGTGGCAGACCCAGCACATTAGAGCTGGGCCATCACACCTCCCCCCTAAAAAGACAGAGACCCATATATATGGGACTCTGAATCAGCATTTCCAGGCACAAATAACTAAAAATAAATACAAAACAAATCTCAAAAACATTCATTCTGGAAGACTCAATCACACTGATTCATTCATAGCCACTCACCCGTGAAACACCACTTTCACCTAGATTGATCACTCTCACCCCCAGTCTCCTTCATATCTCACTATCCAGCAATCCTGGCGCCTGGAGAGCAAATTAAGGACAGTAGAGACCAAAAAGACAAGGATAAAGACAAACACAATCACTATGACCCCTCCGGGGCCCGAGATAGTGCATCAGCCATCACATTCTCAACACCCTTGATATGACGTATAGACAATCTATATGGCTGTAAGAAAAGTGCCCACCGCATAAGGCGTTGGTTAGCATTTTGCAAAGAGTGGAGAAAAGTGAGGGGATTGTGGTCTGAATAAACCACCACTGGATACAGGCCACCCCCCACATACACATCCAAATTTTGGAGAGCCCATGTAGGACTGCGTCGTCCGGACCCTGAACCCCATCTTCAGCTGCCACCTGAGATGTGCTCAATACCTCCTTGATAACTGCTAACCCCACAGGTTTCATGTCAACCTTGTCACCCCCCACCGACAATGTTGTGGGGAATAACAAGGCTTAAGCAGATTTATGTGACATAATTGGGTAGATCTCCTACGCTCAGGAGTAGACACCAAATAATTAAGTGCTGAAACCCGCCGCACAACAGAATAAGGACCAGAGTACTTGGCCCTAAAAGGCGAACCTGGTATAGGCAGTAATCCTACTACTTGGTCACCTGGACTAAACTCTCTAGTCTCCGCCTTGCGATCATAAATTCTTTTCATTTTTTGTTGAGCTTCAGTTAAATTACTACTTGCCATTTTCCAGGCCAAAAACAGTTTGCGACGAAACCCATTTGTATACTCCGTCAAGCGTTCTGGTGGCTCTGAATTATCCAGATCACTGCTCAGTACAGACAAAGATGAGCACACTTTGTGAGCGAAAACCAATTCGTTCGGGCTAAAACCTGTACTTTCCTGCACAACGCTTCTTGCCGCCAGTAATAGCCATGGTAAGCCCTCTTCCCAGTCCCTTTCCATCTCAACACAGTAAGCATGCAACAAAGATTTTAAAGTGGCGTGAAACCGCTCCAGAGCCCCTTGGCTCTGTGCATGATATGCACTACTTAGATTGTGCTTTATGCGCAGCTGCTTTAGAGCCTCGGCAAACGTCCTAGAAGTAAAATTTGAACCCCTGTCACTTTGAATTACCTTCGGTATTCCAAAGATAGATATAAAATGTGATAGTGACTTTATAATTGACTTTGTTGTTATACTTCTTAGGGCATATGCAGCAGGGTAACGCGTAGCCTGACACATTATTGTAAACAAATACAAGCAGCCAGATTTCGATGCTGGCAAGGGACCTACACAATCAATTATGAGATGTTCAAATGGAGTACCTACTGACGGAATTGGATGTAGTGGCGCAGGTTTAATAGACACATTTGGTTTACCCGCAATTTGACAGATGTGACATTCCTTAATAAACTTAGCCACATCACATTTTATCCGCGGCCAGTAAAAGTGCTGTAACAAATGACTGTATGTTTTCTTTACACCGTAATGTCCAGTCATTTCCCCGTGTGCAGTTTTTAACACTAAATTACGATATTTCTCAGGAACAACCACCTGCAACACCGGATCTGCTACCTCAAGGGTTGCAAACGGTGACCACCTGCGAAGCAACAAGCCATTTTGGACACAATAGTTTATTATCCATGCTTAAATTTGAAGCCAAATCAAAATATTTCCGAAGGCCAAGATCGTCTTTTTGTGCGTCAATCATTTCACTACGAGAAAGTGATGCTGGCAACTCTGGAATATATAATTTTAGTTTAGTTTTAGACGCATCAGATGGCTTCTCCGACTGTGTGCGACTCATTGCGCGAGTCACCGCACAGGCAGTGAACACCTCTGGAACATCTTGCAGATTTTTGTCAGACTCAGCTGATGGTACAACGTCTCTTCTAACCACAGGAGGTGGTAGTGACCCTTCAGGCCAAACACGGCCCCCACCCAAATTATTTCCCAAAATGAGTTCGACACCATCTATTGGTAAAGATGGATGCACGGCAATTGTTACCTCTCCATTGCAGAACGCTGAAGACAACTGAATCTTATGCAATGGCACTGAAAATGGTTGAAGATCAATTCCACGAATTAAAACTACATTTCCAGTGTTTGAAACTGAAGAGAACGGTAGAACAGACTCACTAATAAAAGACTCTGATGCTCCCGTATCCCGTAATATTCTAACTGGGACTTTTTGAGCATCGTCAACCAGTGAAACGAAACCTTCTGTGATAAACGGAGTATAATCCACAACATCAGACACTGCTGTTTTATCACCGTCTATCTTCCCAACTTGTACATTCGTCTGTTGACAATCAGGCGCGGTTAACAGAGCCTCCTGTGATCCAACACAGTGTTGTAATTTCGTAGCAAAAACACTAGAAGCGCAGCCTACAGGTTTGCTACTGCCTGCTTTACTCTTATTACGAGCGCTCAACACTGGACATTCTTTTTTCCAATGACCCATTTCTAAACAATAGTGACATTTATTGTCAGCATCCATGTCCCTGACTCTGTTACGAGTTGAATCGGGCCTCCAAAAAAAAACAGCATTAAAAGGACCCGTGTTAGGACGACCAGGGCGATGTTCTCTACGACTATACTCATGTCTTGGCGGATGCTCCCTCATAGCATTTTTGTGCATTAACACGAAATTATCCGCTAGGACAGCAGCCTGAGCGGCCGTCCTCACCTGATGTTCACCTACGTAAGTGGCAATTCGTTCTGGCAAAATGTTTTTAAATTGCTCTAAAATCACCAATTTGCACAAATGATCAAAATTGCTAATGCCCTCAGCCGTACGCCAACGATGGAAAAAACTACTGAGCTCTCTAGCTATCTCAGCATGGGTTTGTCTATCACTCTTTCTCCAATTACGGAAACGTTGTCTATACGCTTCTGGAATCAATTCGTAACATTTTAAAACTGCATCTTTAACACACTGATAGTTCTTTCTCTCTGTAGTGGGCCAACGCAACAAATGCTTCCTGCGCTTTCCCAACTAATACAGTTTGCAAAAGCAAGATTTTATCCTCATCATCCCACTCTCGATCAGAGGCGACATTTTCAAATAGTGAGAAAAATACGTCAGGATCACGTTCATTGAATTTGGGAAGAAACTTGATCATACCAGCCAAACCGGATTTTTCACCACTGCCACTGGAGGAAAATTTACCATCGGCTACCAGGTTTGAGTCTGAAACGCTCGATTTCCTTATCCTGCTCTTGAAGTCTAAGTTTCTGCAACTCCAATAAACGATCCTTTTCACTCTCCTGTGTCTTATGTTCCAGTTGCATTCGTAACAGCTCTTTATGTTGCTCAAACGTCAATCCACTATCAGGAGACGACATGCTTGCTGCCACAGGTATAACTGGAAACGATAGCCCTGTACTACTTGTCTCTAATGGTATATTTCTAGGCAACACTTGTTTGTCTTTTAAATGTTCACGAATAAAATCAACTATTTGCTCTTTTTTTAGCAGATTTAGACAACGTTAATCCAATCATGTAATGATCTGCTACATTAAACAATTGCTCTTTTGTTAAGGCTAACAACAAACTCTCTGACGGAGAGCTAAAAAAATCATGCAACGCGCTCATAATTTAGCACTTAATCCACCTTTCAACAATGTATCAAATCAATCTCTAACACACTAAAGCCCTCAACTCAATCTAAAGATCAGTCTTCCAGATTATCCAACCAAACAACTTAACTTGCGTGAATAGCTACAGCCCGCAAAACAGGACAAACAAACTACGGAGCTTCCCCGTATCTAAACATTTACCCCCACTATTCTAACCTATTTTCACACTGTGTCCAAGAACCGAGCTCTTTACTCACCCATACCGCTGGAGACGTACTGTCCCGACCATAGGCCAATTCAGTCGTTTCTCCACGGCGATGTCCTCGGTCCAGACACCAGTGACGCTCCAACCTAATCCCCAGCGCAGAAAAACGCTCTAAGACGGGGTTAAATGATCGCTCCAAAAATTCGCTGTCCTGCTACGCAAGCTGAAACACTTCACCAAACCAAATGGTTGGAACTAAGCTCTACACTGCAACACGACATATATGTTTAATACACAATACAAACAGTGTGGATCCCCTCTAAACATTCGGCCCAGCACGATTACGTCACACACGCACGTCAATCGGCCAATTGCGTAGCACTACTTTACTCGCATTACACTCTTCTAGAGTAAATAGTGAGAAGTAATAGTAGCCTACTTTCCAAAATTCAAAATCGGTTCAAAACCGTCGGACGAGCCCCCATATGTCGTAGCCACTTGGCTCACAGTGAACACGACATAAAGGGGAGACCACACCGAAGTATATTTTAAACAAAAGTATATTTATTAACTAAAATATTCATAAAGTCAGTATATGTAAGACAAATCAAAAATGTTGTGTAAATCAACATAGTGAAGGTGTAGTGCAAAAAGGTAAAGAAGCAGGGCTGCCAACAGCCCGGCTGAGAGTCTGCTCGTGAATGCAGTCCTCCAGCCCCAGCCAGCTGGAGAGCACTGATTTTATCCAGCCTCCAATTAGGCCATCAATTAGCCACCTTGGTACAACCCCATAGCTCCTCCTGCAAAACCAGAACAGAAACAAACCAAAACCAGCCACAAAATACCATACTAACAAAGGGAGAAAGTGGCAGACCCAGCACATTAGAGCTGGGCCATCACAGTTTATATTGCCATAAATACTCTGTCACTGTGAATCAGTTGTGAAATCAGTTGTGACTTCTTCTCTGTAGTCATCTGCATTTTGAGACTGTACTTTCAGCAGTTGAATGTTTTAGCAGTCCAAAGTATGTCAAAGTACAATAAAAATGTGTGAAATCTTGTGTGTTCATACAAATTCATTTGCATAGCAACCGTAAGTTAAAAACATGAATAGTCTTGATAAAGGGTAAAGTGGAAATCACATGGTTTGGTGTCGCCTCGGTTCATCACTTTATTGCTCTGTTCCTAGAAGCTCAGAGCAACAGAAACGGCTGCCAAATTCAAATTGTGTATCAAATGTTTTTTCTGCAGTGGTTAAAGTGAATGTATCGGGCCCCGTCTCTCAACACTTTCAAAGCAAAACCACTGCTGACTAGCTGCAGGTTTGAAACTCGTGACTTGTTTGAAACCAGGGGCATTGGAAGGAGGTAATGGTGAAATAGTTCCAGGGGGGCCTAAAGCAATAACCTGTACAGGAGGTCCAGAACCCCTAGTGATGCCCCTGATGTTGAGGCACTTGAAATGAAGGTGAATGGGGCCAATGATTTTCCACAGAAGCTGTTGGTTTTAAACTACTAACAGCATATCCTGGTAAAGTTGAGTTTGAAAACAATGTGAAAACAAGGAAACATTTCAGATCAAGAGTTTTTGACCTCAGAAAAGCATAAAATGATTCAACACAGCTTTTTGCCATTCCTATTTATAGAAAACATATGAGAATGGAGTAACAAATCTAAAATCTAGGAGGAGAATGGGGTTCCTCTCATGGTTCTACATAGCACCATTTGACAAAGATTCTTAAAAATTGCTTTATAGCACTTAAAGTGGTTCCTAAGCCATGGCTTTGTGGAATACTTGATTCTGATTGATTAGTCCCAAAATTCTGAGGTATGTTATCCCTCGATAACAACCATTAAAAGCTGAAAACACAGGCTCATCCGGGCAACTGAAGTCGGTGCTATACTCTTGCTAGGAACAGTTTTTCTTCATGGAAGCTTTGCATTGGTTAGCTAATAAAATATTAAAACACGATTCAATATAATGTGTTCAATTATTTAATTATGTCATCCCGGTATCGCGGACTTGCTCTCTCGTTTCATACATCACAGAAGCTTTACATTCAAATTTTTCAACCCAAATTAATATTTTGTGAATAAATTATTTACTTATGTGGCAAGTAGCTGTGTGATAAGCAGGATAATGTTCATCCAGCCAGTTGTTATCGCAGAATAACCCCCTTCAGGGTGATACAAGACCCCTTTGCTTCGCGTCGGGGTCCTGATCACCCTGTCAGGGGTTATTCTGCGATGATAACCGGCTGGATGTACATTATCCCTTTATGTACCACTTTTTGTAGTATTTAGTGCCTTTTATTTATTTTTTTTTTTTATTTATTTTTTTTTTTTTGGAGTGTATGTAGGTCTTTCTGATAAATCCATCCATCTGTAAACAAAACCAGAACAAAACCTTCCTAAGAACCAAAACCAAAGTCCCACAAAAACACTGAGCATGCAAATTATTATAACAAAGAATAGGTTAAAAATATATATATATTGTTTTGTTATTGTATTGTTATGTTTTTCCCTCAAAAATATGTTTTATTATCTATAGAAATAATGTGACCCTGGACCACAGCAGTCTTAAGTCTTAAGTCGCTAGGGTATATTTGTAGCAATAGCCAAAAATACATTGTATGGGTCAAAATTATGGATTTTTCTTTTATGCCAAAAATCATTAGGACATTATTGATAGATATTTTGTAAATGTCCTACTGTAAATATATTTTTATGGGTTTATTGATAAGTAATACGCATTGCTAAGAATTCATTTGGACAAATTTAAAAGAGATTTTCTCAATATTTTGACTTTTTGAATCCTCAGATTCCAGATTTTCAAATAGTTCTGTCTCGGCCAAATATTGTCCTATCCTAACAAAGCATACATTAATGGAAAGCTTAATTATTGAGGTTTCAGATGATGTTTAAATCTCAATTTCGAAAAATTGACCCTTATGACTGGTTTTGTGATCCAAGGTCACAAATGTTTTCATACAAACACACACAATCATGTGCATC
Source organism: Cyprinus carpio (assembly GCF_018340385.1). Lineage (NCBI taxonomy): Eukaryota > Metazoa > Chordata > Actinopteri > Cypriniformes > Cyprinidae > Cyprinus > Cyprinus carpio. Next base: position 8,406,748 of record NC_056581.1, on the reverse strand, counting down.
ATCCCAAGCATCCATTGGTTCATCTTGGGTGTTGTCAGTTCAGGGCAGGTGATGATTTAAAATTTTATATTTATTTATTTATTTTATGTTGTGTGTGTGTGTGTGTGTGTGTGTGTGTGTGTGTGTGTGTGTGTGTGTGTGTGTGTGTGTGTGTGTGTGTGCATGTGTGTACTAAAGTTTAACTTTTACCCATTTCATGAAGACTTTTCAACAGTTCTCTCTTTTCTCCTGATTGAACTGGTCTCTTTGTTTATCCATGTTGCTGTTCTTGCTCAATAATCCATCCCTTTCATTTGTCAAGTTTACGTTCTTGTTAGTAGCTGCTCTCTCTCTTCTTCTACCAGGTTAGTAATCATGGCTAGTAGCTCGTCTCTCTCGCTTCTGTGAGGTTGGTGATATTGGTTAGAAGCTGTTCTCTTTCTTCTGTGAGGTTGGTATTCCTGGTTAGTAGCTCATTTCTCTCTTCTGTACAGTTTGTGTTGTTTGTATGGATGTGGACACACAGCACTATGACTGCAGTCAACAGAAGAACACACAGCAGAACCAAACACACTACAGCTGCTCTGGAGTTTCTGATCTTCATTGAATCACTTCCTGAAGATGACAGACAGAGGTGGAAAGAGTACAAAAATATTCTACTCAAGTAAAAGTACCATTACATTAATACACAATTTTACTTAAGTACAAGTAAAAGTACCAGTTTTAAAAATCTACTCAAGTAAAAGTAAATAGTAGCTCTTTTAAAATTTACTCAGTAAAAATTACTTGGTTACATTTTAACAGTGTGAGGGAGGTAAAAATTGGATAGGCCAAGGGTGTCAAACTCAGTTCCTGGAGGTCCACAGCCCTGCACAGTTATAACCCTTATTAAACACACTTGATCCAGCTAATCTTATCATTTAGGCTTATTTAAAAAAAAAAAAAAAAAAAAAAAAAAAACTACATTCAGTCATGTTGCTCAGAGATGCAAAACTGTGCTTTGGTGGTTGTGTTTGGAATTATTTGCAGAAACAGGCAATATGGTGTCTAAAATGCAAGTCTCTTAATTAACCTGTTTACTGAACTGTTATAAAAAAAATATAATTTTTTTAAAATCTATTTGTAAGCATGCAGATTTTTGGAGGAAAAAAAAAAAACAACATTCTTTGTGTAATATTGATTTACTATATGAAATTATATAAATATATAAATTTTCTGCCCCATATCTTAAATTTTGAGATTATTCTAAATGCATTTTAGCAGACTGAATCACACAGTGAAAGAACGCACTCTAAATGTGCACGCACATCGTTAAAACAACAATTATGATATTATCGCAAACAATATATATCGCACACTCCGCACCACTGTCTTTTTGGCTAATTTGTGCAAAACCTCTTGCTAAAATGTCAAAGCTTCATTTTAACCACCAATGCAACGATGCAATTATTTAGCTTACCTCTACATGCTTGCGAAGGGTTGATGTCTTGTCGAGATTTTATAAGCTGCTATTTTGGTCTCCCTAGGCAAGCACAGCTTACACTGCATTTTAGAGCATAAATATGGCCAGGGGTTCACTTCATTTCCTTCGAGGTCAACTTCAGAATATGACGGGGTTTTGTTTTCAGCGGTGTCTGCACCCACTAACGCCTGTTTTGTCCGTCTGCATCTTTCTTGTGATTTTAGCACCAGTTTTGCCCTCCTGCCCATTAATTACTGCAGTAGTTTCCAGGGAGCGATTTATTTATTTATATATTTTTTTACTCAGTAATTAATGTGTTTTAAAATGTAGCGAAGTACAATATAAACAAAATATACTTAAATAAAAGTAAATTACAGATTTTAAAAATTACTTTAAAAAGCAGAAGTACACAAAAAAGCTACCCAATTACAGTAACGCGAGTAAATGTAATTCGTTACTTTCCACCTCTGATGACAGATAAAGATAAATGTTTACTTGGTCACAATTTAGTTTGGGGACCAATTCTTAATATTAACTAACTATTAACTATGAGTTCTGCCTCAATAAACTCATAATTTGCTGCTTAATAATAATTAGTAAGGTAGTAAGTAATAGTAAGGTAACAGCCACTATAGTAGAATTACTGTATGCATGCTAATAAGCAACTACTGTAGTTAATATTTAGAACTGATCCCTAAACTAAAGTTTTACCGTTTTCTCGATCTCCTAATGTTTGTGTTACTTCTGTTTGTACCTGTGTGTTGAGGTGTTTGGTTTCTCTTGTTGCGTCTGTCCATATCCCGTGTTCCATCAGTGTTTATATTGCCATAAACAGGCTGAGACATTTTTGTTCCCGTGACCTCTGTCTTTTAAATAGTGGATGCTCTCCGTGTGTATTTGTATTCCTCTGCTTTTTGAGACCCTGATTTCAGTAGGGTGGGGGGCAGTGGGTGGAAAAGTATGTAATTTTACAAGAGCATGTAATATCCTTTCAACAACGAAAAAAAAAAAAGTCTTGCTAAAGGGTGTTGTTGTTGTCACCTTGTGGTTTTGATGTAGCTGTGAATGATGTATTTCTGTGTGATATGATACTGACTGTAAAAATCAGTTATTGCAAAATAATGTTCAGTGATTTCTAACCCAGAGGTCAGTGTGCTACCATCAACCCATTTCCATCTGCCGTCTTCAACACTGTCAGTTACACCAATCCAGAATTCTCTTTTATCAGTAATCTTCTTAACAAAATCCTAAGCAGATGAAACAATTGCATGTTAATATCATAAACTGACTATATACATTTCCCCTGACCATCTCTCACTTAGCAGCTGAAACATCACAAACACACACAGTATCTCTCACTCACTTGTTCCTCTCTGTTGTTTATGATGATCAGATCTGCTCCTCTCTTCTGACAGTCTTGTCTGCTCTCAGCCCAGTTCTTCCTCTCATTTGACATGTAGTAAAAACTGGATTGATAGTAACAAGGTCAGGTATTAGCACTTTCCTCTCACCATAACTTTAGCAGATAGTTTACTCTATAGCTGAAACCATTAGCTATATCAGATATACTCACAGCAAAGCTCTTTTTCATATTACATGTATATTATGAAATCCGAAATATTAAATCTAATCAATGTATATTTACTGAGAAATCAACTATTTTGCAGTGGGAAGTCAAAATGACAGTTACACCTGAGATTCGGAGCCAAATTACCGGAGGGTAAAACTGACTTCAGAAAGATGGCAGCATCATTAGGTTATTTTTACACAGACATTGGTATTAGTAAAATATTAATAAAAATCGGTTTTGACTTTAACAATTTTTGTTGCATTATAGTTCCCTGTATCTCTGTAAAGAATATTAATGGCACTTGGACAGGTATGTTCTATGCAATTTGATATAGGGAAACAAGATATATTTCTAGTTTCAACATTATAGAGGATTACTCAGTAAATATACATCAATGACATTTAATACTTTGGCTTTCATCACTATACATGTTTATCTTACAGTACTTAAGAATAAATATTGACAAAATCAAAAAATCTGAGCTGGGGAAGTTCTAATCGCGCTAATAATCAGTAGATTGTTAATAGCTGATAGTTTGTTGCAGCCCTAGTTTACTCAAAGAAAATATTGCACTGCAGGTGAGACCACACCCCAATTACATATAATGAAGAAACTTACCTTCTTTACAAAGAATTGAAAGTTGATTTATTAGCTGGTCTCTCTTTCTGTTCTTTAGCTGATCTCTTTCTTCTGTGAGATTGGCAATGTTAGTTATTACCTCGTATCTCTCTTCATAGTATGTTCAAATTTAAAACAACTTAAAACATTGTTTTTACACATTTAATTATATATTTTATGTATGTTGACTTTTATTATGCACTTACTTACAGCAATTGATTTATGCATTTATAATAAACTGAAAAGCATGTTGTCCTTGTATAGTCTCACCATAGTTTGCTGTGCTGCATAGGAATGCTCCTGTCACTCACAGAAAGGGATATGAATGTGTGGTTTCCCTACTGATGCGGAGAGGAGAAGGAAAAAAAAAGATGCATCATGTTTTATTTAATTCGCATTAATTTGTATAGCACTTTTTATTATACAGATTGTTTCAAAGCAGCTTTGCAGAAATTTGGCAATTTTGTATGATTTTTTTAGAGTTGGTGTCATCTGAAGTCCTCTCAAGGGTTGGTGTCATCTCTTCACAGGTGTTGGGTCATCTGAAGTCTTTATATGAGGCTGAATATAGTCAGCAGGAGCAATCTAAATATAGCTATAGATTACACAAACAAAATGTGATGTAATCATACTTGAGAACTGGCACTTTTTTTACAAAGACACTTAGAACACTGAAAGACTTGCAAAGCCCAGGGAGCTGAGACTCATTGTGAGAGTGATGTCTTATTACAGGGAGTCTTCAGGTGTTTTTTGTTCTGAAAGCAAGAAAGAGAAGGAGAAAAAAGACAGGAGAAACTGATAAGTGATCCACCAGCACATACTAGTCCTATGACATCACTGCTCCTCCACCACTCAGTGCTTCTACAGTAGCTAAGAAGTTTAAGTATAAAATACAGTTACAAAGTACAGGTTTGCTGTGATTACTTCTATAATACAGTAGTGGTATATAATACATTTTTGATCATTTAGCCTAGTATGATTCATTTATCTTATTTTAAACTTTTTTCATTCTCACTTAGGTCCATCAGATTCCTTTGCAATAAATCCAATTCTAATATTTAACTCCCCACTAGCAAAAATCACGCTTAAAAGCATTAATTATACAACAATGAATGAAACTGCATGAAGATAATGAATAATGCCCCCTAAATCTACTAATTTAGTGAGGAATGATCTAATAATAATCTGTTTGAATGCACAAGGTAATTTGATTAGCTGTGCTGATAATATACAATTTAATTCTATAAATGTCTTACCTTTTTAAAGTTCATCCCAGTGGTCTCTTCTGCAGCATCTCTACATCGCTGATAGTATTTGACATTAACTTCCGGGAACTATTGAGAGGCTCCATAATCATCATTGTCACCTTTATTTGTATAGCGCTTTGTATAATCCAACTCTCGTTGATTTGCATAATAAACTAACTCTCATTAGAGTATTAGTACTCTATAGTCTGTTAGGTTAGGGTTAGTAGGAAAGCAACTCTCGTTGATTTGCATAATAAACTAACTCTCCAGTTTGCACTTTTCCCCTGTTGAGTTTATTGTCATGGTTGTTGAATAGATTTCGTTTTTCATTTCAGGGTGTGTGTGTGTATGTTCTACAACACTGTTCCGTGACACTTGTAGTCAGTTGAATGTTTGTTAGGGGAGCATCAGAATAAAGTGTTAGCAGATATTAAGTCTGCTAATACTCTAATGATTGGTAGTTTACATGTACTTGCAAAGTTATTTACAGTTAATAGAATTTCTACAGTGGACTGTCAAAATAAAGTGTTACCATATTTTACCAAAATTACAAAATCTTTAACCAAAATTAAAAAAAAACAAAACAGGAATATAAAAATTATTAATATATTAATTCAAACTATAATAGCATGTTAATGATAATAAAACAACAGTGTGCTAGATTTACACTCTGCTTCGAAGGTGATGCTTCAGGAGCAGGAATGGATGGCCCTGCTTTAGATGATAATCATTGTGAATGTTTTGTACTGTTAAACTTAGATCACCAAAAATAAATTAAATAATAATAATAATAATAATAATGTATATGATGTTCTTATGGCTGTATGAGAGGTAAAATATTCTTCTCACAGATCCACTGATAAGCATCATTACATTTAACATCAAGCCACTCTATTAATCTAGGATGATTTTTTAAATAAGTCACAGCACAGTTCTCTTTTGTTCCTCCATTTGGCTCTTTTGTTTGTCCACAGGATGCCCAGAAGTTGAAACTACAGATCAGCATTAGATGTTCAGTGCTGCTTTCTGTATGATTTGATACTGACTTTGAGAATCATTTATAATAGATAGTAATCAGTTCAAATTAGTGATTTCTCACCCAGAGGACAGTGTGCTGCCATCAACCCATTTCCATCTGCCCTCCACATCACTGTCAGTGAGACCGATCCAGAATTCTCTTTTAGCAGTAATTTTATTAACAAAATCCTGAGCAGTTTAAACAATTGCACATTTATATCATAAACTGAAAATAGACACATTAAATCTGACCATCTCTCACTTAGCAGCTGAAACATCACAAAACACACACAGTATCTCTCACTCACTTGTTCCTCTCTGTTGTTTATGATGATCAGATCTGCCCCTCTCTTCTGACAGTCTTTTCTGCTCTTAACCCAGTTCTTCCCCTCATTGGACATGTAGTAAAAACTGTATTGATAGTAAATCCATCCATCTGAAAATTACAAATTTTACTATTTGCACTTTATCTCTGTTTATTAATTTCTTTTTGTTATGTAGTATATACTCTATAAATAATTGCACAGTCTTGGAGCGAACCTGATTTACATTTCACTGCTGGTTATATATTCTCTATATAACTGTGTACATGACAAATAAAATTTTGAATCTTGAATCTATTCCCATTTAAACTCAACTAGAAGTCTTCTTGGGTCCAAAGATCTAGCTAAACCTGACGTGTATAAATTATTTATTATTATTATTATTATTATTATTATTATTATTATTTTAAAGAAAAAAAAAAGAGACAGAGTCCAACCTGATGCCATTTTTTTTTTATCCCAATTCCAAATGGACTCGAATGTAAAAGAGGCAGTGAGGTCTGTGCAGTCTGCAGCCCTGTACATTAGCAGCGAGTGGTGACTTACCCAGTCACCACTCGCTGACAAGCTGTATGTTGCACCTCAGATTGCAAGGAAATTTTTGTTAATATTAATAAGTAAATCCCTGCACTCATTGCCTTGAATGGCTTGTGTTTTGCAGAATGTGGTTTATATGGACCAAAGGGGTGGAGCTGACTGCTATATATTTAGCTCTGAGCACCATTTTGTCAGAATTTCTTTCCTTCAGCAATGAAGATCATCTCGTCATTGGACTCCGCAGCAAGAATTTCAGCCTTCTGCTCGCCACCCTGAGAAGAAGCCCCGGCAGGGGAAGATCCCTAGAAGACTTCCCCTGTGATATCCGGCATCTATTAGAGCAAATTTCCCAGCGAAGTTGGTCCAAATGTCGTGCTGTGAGTGTAGGTCATGCAGATAGGTGCGGTGATAGCATTGCCTGTCTGGGCAGCGCCCACGCAGAGACTGCGCTCACCAGAACGGAATGCTCTCACTGAGAGCATGAATCTCGCCCTTCTCCGCTCACAGAATGCCTTCTTCAATGAAAGGCAGTCCCGCTCTCCCGTTTCTCCCATCTCAGCAAGCTCGGAGAAGAAACTGTGGAGTCACGGGGCTTAACAACCGGGCTTGAGTGATCTCACGCCGGCACAGGCCCCTCGTGCTCACTCTCTACAATGAGCAGTGTGATCTTTTTAGGCGGATCAGAGGAGAATGATGTCATCGATAAATTCCATATCGCTGACAGCTTCAGATTTGGGTGCATTGTTTGCCCCAAGTATGCTCAATCTGGGACTGGGCTCTCTGAGCGGTTTCGTTCTGCACTTGCTTGTAGCACGACTTGATTGGATGCATTCCCCATAGCGTATTAACGCAATGTGAGAGACCGTTCAAAAGGGAATGCTTTGGTTACTTACGTAACCTTGGTTCTTTGAGATAAAGGAATGAGGATTGTTTAGGCTGCCATCTTATAAAGCTGCACGTGAGTCTATGACTGTTGCTTCAGTCAAAAGATTCTGATGAAATGGCACTCAGAGCCGACTTATTTAGCAGTCGGTTCCATCCCTTTTGGCGGGTTGAAACACCATTGGTCCATGCAGCTACATGAATGTGATGAAATCAGGCTTCAGTATCAGATTGAATTTCCCCATAGCATGTTAACACAAAGTTTGTTCCCTTATCTCAGGGAACTGAGGTTACTGTAAGTAACCAGAGCGTTTCAAATCAGTTATACTGTTAACACAGACAAATAATGCTGAATGTCATTCGTGTTTTGGTCTGTGTAGGCTGACAGCTCTTTTTTATTCTATATTTATTCTAAACAGAAGGAGAAGTGTGAACATACAGCACATGTGTGACACAGAGCAAATATGTTATCAGTTTAATAAAGCAGTATTTATTTTTATACTGTATAATCACAAAGAAAATCATGTTATATTGCTGCTGTATAGTGTGTGTTATTTTAAGTTTAGTGTCTAGAGACACATGTAGGGATTCAACAGACACTAATTCATTCATAAATACCTCCCAAACTTATATGTTCAAACCTATAATTATTGTATTATGTACATGGACTTGTGAGCTACTTGTTTAAGATGTCAAACTTTCTGTTTATGTACAGTATAATAACTGGGTGAAATGAATTCTAGTTGTAGTGTGCCAGTAAACAATCTGACAAAAAGGTTTATCAAACCAGGTCCTGTCTGGTTAATTCAGTAAAAGCACATTTAAGATGCGGGGCTACTAACGTCAGTCCCATCCTGTATACAAGGTGTAACAGAGGCCAGCGAGTAGGTGCTGTGAAGGTAAACCTCACTCCCCTGATCTATAGTGTATAAATGGTGTATGAGGGTAGTGCGAGTAGGTGCTGTGAAGGTAAACCTCACTCCCCTGATGTGTTGCCGGAGACTCGGATTCGAGACCCACTCGGAGCAAGGACAAGGTGTGGTGGTGTGGACCCGGGAGAGAGGGGTTACAAAGGCACTCGTCAAAGTTTTAGACCCAAATCTGCTTGGGCCGGACTTCAGGTTTTCAAATCTAAGTGGACCCGTGAAGACCTCTATACAAAACTTCTAACACATGGTTTACTTCAATAATATATAATGTACACTACAAGTTACTGAGACCATAACCAAACAACATATAACGAGAATTTACCAAGAGCTGAAAGTTGATTCAACATATTTTGGATCTTTATTTTTAGCTTGTCTCTTTCTTCTGTGAGGTTGGTGATCTTGTTTAGTAGCTGTTCTTTGTCTTCTGTGTAGTTTGTGTTCTTTGTATGGATGTGGACATACAGCACTATGACTGCAGTCAGCAGAAGAACACAAAGCAGCACCAAACACACTACAGCTGCTCTGGAACTTCTGATTTTCACTGAATCACTTCCTGAAGATTACAGATATGGAGACAAATGATTCTTAACCCCAATACAATGAAACTCCCCTGATGTGTGTTTGTGTTTGTACCTGTGTGTTGAGGTGTTTTCTCTCTTTCTCTCTCTCTCTCTCGATGAAGAACACAGCAGCACCAAACAAATAAATTAATGTGATTACCTGTATGCTGAAGTGGTTGGAGTGTGTTTGTCTCTGTCCTGAAGTCACAATTGCTCACACAATCTACACTCTCATCCACTGTCATCTCCACTCTATCTTTGTTCATTCCCTCAAACTCAGTCCCAATGACATCGTCATAAATATCATCAGACATTTCTGCTTTTTAATCATCAAACATTAAATGATTTAGTTCCTTGTTCCTGTGTAGTTGTGTTTAAGTAGTCAGGACACGTCTTCATCTTAAAGCTAGTGGATTTGTGAACTTTTTTTTGATTAGTTAGGAAATGTATGTTGCTATAGTCTTTCCTTCCCTATTGTGATGTATGTCCAAATGAAACAGCTTCTTAAATAAGAAAGGATGATGGATGAAAGAACTTGATTTTGTTCATTTGGAGTTGATTGGATGGTTGGATTGTTGTGGTTTGCTATTGCTTTGATCTCATGTGAATGACAGGTTGCCCCGCCCACAAGTCAGTAAATTCTGCATCCAGAACACTCACATGCTGTGTCTCTCTGCTGTCAGTTATGCACATATCACCCTAAGATTCATCTCTGAGCATCTGATGTTATATATTTATAATTTCAAAATATATGATTACAAAATGTAAGGCATTTTATATTTACAAATATTTAGGAAACATGCTAATTACACATACTTGTTTTTTTTCGAAAAGCAATGCTACAGCCAGTTATTCCATTTTGAAATGGGTGTTCCGTGGGAAAATGTTTTTGTTTTGGTCTGTGCGATTCCACCCACTGCCAACTGATCCAATAGTATTTTGACACCCCAGGATGCCAGCGGAAAACACAAGGTATTTCTGCCATGGAAGCCAGCAAAAGAACTGGGTCAGAGATCACGGATTCTATCCGACCTAAAAAGCCTCTGCATCCATCTAAAAGGCCCTGTCTACACGATTGCAGGTATTTTCAAAACCAGCTTTTTCTATGCCATTTGGCCGTTAGTCCACAAGTAAACGCAGCACCAGGTCACTGAAACCAATTGTTATCATGTAGACAGTGAAACCAGAGATTAGTGATGAGGCTTGTGATGCCAGAGCATGAGCTGTATTTTTTTTTTGGGGTTTTTGTTGGCAGAGATTGATTTTTTTTTTTTGTTTTATGATTGGCTGTTGTGTTTTTATGGTTTTGATTGTGTCACCACCTGTTGGCTTGGCATGCTCATGTGGACAGAGATTTTTTTTTAAAAAACAGAAGAAGGAAAAACTCAGTTTATAAAAATACCAGTGGACATGTGGACATGGCCTAAAGCTTGATGACCAGAGGCATATTAAAACGTGGATAAAGGCTATTCAGACTTGTCTTTTTGTGTCGTCAGTTGCGCTTGTTCTTGTTGCGTTACCTCAATCTAGTATCAGACTCAGTCGAGTCTGAGGAGGAGGGGGCAGGAGAAACAACGCTCCAATATTTTGAATTTGGGGGCTAGCTGTCAATATTACATACTGCACCTTTAATATCTTATATTAAAATTGATCTACAAAATCGATAGAAACTGAAGGATTTGATGTTATTAAGCATTCCTCTACAGGTCACCACAATCTTAAATGACCAAGTCATTCTTAATTGCCAAATGTGTAGAAGGACACAGCAGCTTCAAACACAACATCACACACCAAAAGATCCTACTTGTGCCATATTGCTATTGTTCAAGGACAACATCAGATGCAGACGCAACATTTCCATAATCAAGTTAATATTAAGGAACATGTATTTTTAGTCTAGTTTTGCTCCACCAATTAAAATAGTTATATTCAGTCCCATAATGCCCCACAGTGCATTCACAAATGTATAACCCATATACACTCTATAGCTAGCCAAAAGGTGTGTCACTGTGCATTTTTTTTATTTCCTTTTGATAATTTTTTGCCAAATAAGCAAATTTAAAGATTACTTAAAACAATACCCCAAGTAGTACAAGTCTCTACTTCTAATGCTTACGGTACATAATCACTAAGCTTAAACCAGTGCTACACAATGAAAATGAGAAGAATCTGAATAATTACCACAGGGAAATTTTATATCACAGGGAAAGTTCTTATAAATGTGTGTCACCATTGTGTGCTTGAGTTGGTTCTAGTTGTAATAGAGCCCTCTGCGATGCTGTTTTTGAGGTAAATGTGACCTCTCCGTCTGACTCCATAGCTTAAAGACCCCCTCCTTTTCACTGTCTCTAAAAAAAATAAAAAAATAAATGTGGATGAAAATGTTAATGCCATATATACACATACATACATACATACATACATACACGCACACATACTGTATATACACACACACACAAGGTCCAATGTTTACATACACCTTGGAGATTCTGCTAAATGTTACTTATTTTACCAAAATACGAGGGATTATACAAAATGCATGTTCTTTTTTATTTTGTACTGACCTGAATAAGATATTTCACATATAAGATATTGTCCACAAAAGAAAATACTGTCATAGTTAAATTTATAAAAATGGCCCAGTTCAAAAGTTCACATACATTTGATTCTTTAATACTGTGTTGTTACCTGAATGATCCACAGCAGGGTATTTGTTTTTTTGTTTTTTGCACATAGCACTGGTGCTATAGAGGTTAAATGTTTTGCAGCAAAGACCACACAATTGTAGCACAAGTATAAAACATATGTTACATCTCTGAAAACAGCCACAAGTAATGCAGTTCATCACTTAAATAGGCATGTGACATGTAAATGATATTAATGTTGCCCCTTATGTTTTAAGACAAACATTTTCTTTATTTGCCCAAAATGGCAGACTGTTAGGAACATGACCCCTATTTCTTAACAATGTCAATTTTGCTAATAATTCAGCTACAGTTTAATGAGAACTCTTGTTTACAGAGACGCAAACTCTGTGTAATATATTAAACTTTATTATTATTATTATTATTATTATTATTATTATTATTATTATTATTATTATTAATTTAACTTCAAAGTTGTGCAAAAAATACATACTGCATAGTGAATCCCTTATTTAAATTATACATTTTGTTTTCGTAATAAGTGAATTTGCTTGTGTGTAGAACTCAGTTAACGTGTGCTAAACAAATTGTTGTGTTTTGAAGGATATTGAGCGAGGTGCACATGTGATTAACCTTACACTCAAACAAGCAGCTCACACACCTGCAAAACTGTATCGCAAGTTAATATTGAGGAGCATGTACAGTATTTTTGTCTATTTCTGCTTCATTAATGAAAATAGTTACAAACGAAGCCAAAGCAGAATAAAGAGTTTCGCTTCTCAGAGCAAAACACAGAAGTGATGTTTTATTTTTGAGTGAATGAGTATATTTGAATGAATTGATTGACTTAAATGAGTCAATGACTGTCGCCCTGTCTAGATTGAGGGGACGGCCATTTGAAGTGGTGTCCAAAATGATAGTGGACATTATTGGGTGCACTCATTCAGTCCCATAATGCACCACAATAGCAAATGTATAACCCATGTACACTTAAAAGCTAGCCTCTAGAGAAACCTGTGAGAGTCGCATCAAATGAATTCCTGCGTTTTAGCAGATGTCAACATCTGCAGCCTTTCTGGCACACTCAGTGTCCGAATTCATTCACTCACTTTCATTGATTACTTCAAGTGGTCTATATTAGTGGAGTAAAGTAGGGAATAGTGAATGGGGGTTTAGGGGTAATTTCAAACACAGCCAATGTCTCACTCGTAAAGAAATGTCCTTGTTTCGTTCCTGATTGAATAAGTGCTATTGAATTAATCATTTGAATGAATGGTTTGATGACTCGGTCTTAGACAATACTTAATGTATCGACTCTTTTCATGTTAATCATGTTAAATGCATCTTTACATGGACAAACAGCCCACCCTGTTGACATAAACGCAACACTTCATTACCCAGCCTACTAATTAACCTTCCAGAACCTGAAACAACAAAGACTGTAATTCATTGTGATGAAATAAAAATAAAGAATTATTTAATTGTTGAATATTCCATTAAATTCCTTTACCCAGAGGGCATTGTCCTGTCATTGTCCCAGTCCTTCTGCTTTTGGCATTCTAATTTTAGAAGATGCCAGTTATCAGAGTTTATCATAGAATGTTGAGAATTGTTTTGTTTTCATCCATTCAGATTACTTGTAGAATTGTATGCCAGCAGGTTGTTTTTGTTAAGAAATATTTTTTGTCTCTGGGAATCAAACCAATGACTTTGTTTTACTGTTTGAGCTAATGGGAAGGCTTTTATGGTTGAAGAAAACTTTTAAAAAAAAAAGGTTTAATTAATTAATTCATTCATTCATCTTTCTTTCTTTCTTTCTTTCTTTCTTTCTTTTTTTATAGAAGAAAGAAAATGGTGTAAGTAAAATAAATAAATAAATAAATAAATAATGAAGTAGACATTTCTATTTATACTGAAATTTATTACAAAAGATGATGAAATAATGTATTTTATTATATTTGAGTTTATTGTCACTAATTCTTTCATAGTTTGAAAATATTATTAATAAAAAGAAAAAAATGAGAAGGCGTTCAAATCAAAAAGACTGGCTATTTTTATTATTGTTTGTTTATATATAAGAGTTAGTTCAAACAATACTAAACCATTTTTTTCTCAACAAAACACTTGTTTAACAAGTTAATCATGCGTTCATAAAGTACTATATAAGCCTGCACACGTATTTATTGAAATGTATTTACATTTCATTAGTAATTCATGAAAGTATTGTAGTGTTACAAAAATAGTGTATGGTGTTTTTCTTGGGCAGTATAATGTGTAAAATACTCATCTCACAGATCCATTGAAGAGCAATGTAACATGGATAATCATACCACACTGAGATGTAACTTAAAGCACAGTCTCATTGCCATAGTAACTATTAAGTAAATATTAGACTCTTTAGGTCTCCAGAACCTGCATCAACAGATCAGCATTAGATGTTCAATGCTGCTTTCTGTGAGAATAATTTATTAGATAATAATCAGTTCAGTTCAGTGATTTCAGTGTGCTGCCATCAACACATTTCCATCTGCCCTCCACATCACTGTCAGTCAGACCAATCCAGACTGCATTATTATTTTTTTTTTTATTTATTTATTTATTTGTTCTGCACAGATATCACATGGATACAGTACAAGGAGGGGAACGAAACCCAATTGGGGGTTTATACAGAGTTCCACTCCACTTACATGAACAAACAAAAAGGCACGCAGACAAATAAGTTGACTACTAAAAAAGAGAGGGGAAAAACATATTTTCAGAAGCATGATTGTCCTAATGAAAGTAACTTAAAGTTACAGATGTTTAAGGGAAATAGTAAAGGAGAATCAAAAGTAAAGAGCAGCATATGAGGGTCAGCAAACTATAGTATACTGCAGAGTACTATAACAAAAGCTGTCATTGTAAAATCAAAAAATCTTTCAACTGTTTTTTAAAGACAAGCAAAGAAGACATGGATCTTAGGGACAAACTTAATTTACTCTATAGTTGAGGACCCCTAAAGCTGAGGTCAGTTTTATGACCTGAAGTTCTAGAGAATGGCAAGACAAGATTTATTTCTCTATGCCTTGTTTTAATGGATATGAGTATTTGAAATAAAAGTAAAGAAGTGTTGTAATGTTGGTGGAAAATCTTCTCTCTTATGAATAAACTTATGAATAAATATGCATGATAAATAAACATTGACTTTCTCAATTGATAAAATCTTGTATCTGAGAAATAGAGGTGCAGAAGGAGCATATTTAGAAGAGTAGGAAATCATACGCAAGAACTTCTTCTGAATTTTAACAATTTTTGCGAGATAAGTGGGAGAAGTAGCACGCCAGACAACATTACAATAATTCATAAAGGGAAATAAAAAGCTGTAGTAAAGCATTAGATGAGCAGATGAGTGAATTGAAGGTAAAACAATTCTTAGAATATTTAACATTTTAGAGGATCTTGTACAGACTAGATCTACATGTTTGGACCAAGTTAAACCTTCGTCAATCAGGACACCGAGAAATTTTGTTGAGGCCACTTGAGTAACTGGAGCTCCATCAATTTCTATACAAGCATGTTCTTTGGGGTAGAATTTATTAATATTGTGAAATATCATAAAATTACATTTTTTGACATTGAGCGTTAGCTTGTTAGTGCGAAACCAATTTGATAATATTTTTAACTCGTCATTAACATGTTGGATCAAGGTGACAAAATCCTCGTGTACTGCAATGAGATTGGTGTCATCTGCAAATAATATAGGTAGGAAATGATCACAACAAAGGAATAAATCATTAATATAAATTAAAAACAATAAAGGACCCAGAATAGAACCCTGAGGAACCCCAAATGAAATTTTAGAAGTTTTAGAAAAGAAACCATTAAGATAAACAAATTGTTCTCTGTTAATAAAGTAATTGCGAAACCAAACTAAGGCAGTACCCTCCACTCCATATCTATTAAGCTTAGAAATCAAAATATCATGTGAAACAGTATCAAAAGCCTTACTTAAATCGAGAAAAACACAGAGAGCAACTTTTTTATTATCAAGGGCCTTTGATATATAATTTACAAGCTGTATTAATGCATGTTCTGTTGAATATTTTTTTCGAAACCCATATTGATGTTTGTAAATAATGTTATTAACAATTAAATGTTTATTTAATCGTTCATAGACAAGTTTTTCAAATATTTTAGAGATACAGGGCAGAATGGATATGGGACGATAATTGCTAAACACCTTTGTATCACCTGATTTAAAAATGGCAATAACTTTTGCAATTTTAAGAGCTTGGGGAATAATTCCAGATTCAAATGATAAAGAGATTACATGAGTAAGAGGTTGAATAATATGATCAATGGTCTCCTTAAGGAGGATACTCTTAATGCCATCGTGGCCAGGGGCTGAGTTCTTTAAAGAAAAAATAATATCTCGGACCTCCTGCGTAGTTGGATGATCAAGATTAGGGAGGGGAGAGTACCGCCCATTTATTTGGCTACATGGATCATTATCAGTTTTCTGTATATTGTGTGCTAAATCAGAACCAATTTTGGTAAAGAAATTATTGAAGCCATCAGCTATATCAATTTGTGTGCTTGGTTAGTTATAATTTTTCTTTATATTTTTTGGTGCAGGTGCAGCCTTCCTATTACGACTCAGTACCTGATTTATAATGTTCCAGGTTGATTTAATGTCATTAGAGACTCGATTAAACTGGTCGTCATAAAACTTTTTTTTAGTCGCCTTAATTAAGCTTGTGAAATTGGTTCCTATATTTTTTGTATGTTTCTAGGTTATGAGGAGTAGGCTTGGTGACAGACTTGCGATACAACCGATTTTTCTTTCTAGATAATTTCCTCAATTCACCGGTAAACCAGGGTTTTGTCTCTAGCTACTTTGGATTTCACAGCTATCAGAGAAAAAACTGGATTCCAGAGCAGAATTAAAGAGAGTCAGAAATAAATCATAGGCTTTAATAGCATCCTGCAACAACATGACCTCATCCCATATGATAGAGCTGATGGCTAATTTGAATATTCCAATATTTTTGAGGGTGAAATTTCGATATTTTACATGCACATTATTAGTAATACAAGTTCCAAAGACAGAATGTATCATTTGAAAGACTGGTAAATGGTCAGACACGTCACACCATAACAGCCCTGATGACACTTTATAGTCACATGAGTTAAACAAAATATTATCTATAAGAGAGGCTGAGTGTGTGGTAACCCTAGTAGGTTTTGGTAATTAGAGGGTAGAAATTTACAGAGTACAGGGTATTAAGAAAATCATGTGTAGCAGTGTAATCAGCATGTAAGAAATTGAAATCACCGTGTAACAGACAGAGCTTATGTTCCTTTGAAATAATATCTAAGGTTGAATCAAGTGCATCAATGAAGATATTTATATCTGAAGCAGGTGGTCTGTAAATGCATCCAATCACAATGCTTTTCCCTTTAAATAAATAACATGAGGGAATTTCAACAAATAGAGATTCTACTAATGTTAGGTTGAAGTCATTACTTAAATCCTTTCTGAGAATATAATTAAATGAATCAGCTACGTACAGAGAGACTCCTCCTCCTCTTTTCATTTCTCTACAAGAGTGGATAGCATTATAGTGTAATAGATTATAGAGGTGTGATGTATCATTGTGGAGCCATGTTTCCGTAAATGCTAGAACTGAGAAGGAGTGTGACAAAGTAAATAAGAAGGTTTTAAAGTGATCGAAATTTTCTCTGAAGCTACGTGCATTCACATGAATCGTGGAAAACGAGGTTTGATCAGAATGTGTAGGAGACAAACAAGGCAAGAAATTAAACTGCTGTTCAGTATAATATTCACACGACAAATTAACAGAATTCAGATAGTTGTTATTGGAGTCAGGATTAAAAAAGGTTTCGTAAATTCCAGAGTTGTTGTCCATGTTCAGCTCAAATGGGTTCAAAGTCCGTGAATCTATTACAGGTGCTGCATGTTTCCAGTCACTTGTTATGAGACTAGAGTCAATTGATGTCATAATAAGGAAATGTTAAGAAGGTACAGTACCCTTGTAAGAACGACATCACACCAAAAAGACTCACGTTTCCACCAACACATCAGGGTTAATCCTTTCACTCAAGAAACCCGAACAATCCATCGGCAGCAGTGGAAACAGGAGTTCTTGAAACTGAAATGATTCATTTATATTCATCCAGCTGATTTAATTCCCGTATCGCCAAAACCTTCACATCCTCTGGTCGTACTCCATTCGTCTTAATCCACACTTTGCAGTTCCAGGTCCATGTCGACTGAATCTTTCCATTTTTACGTAGTAATCTTGCGTCCTTCCAGGTCCATGTCGACTGAATCTTTCCATTTACACTACAGCTGCTCTGTAGTTTCTGATCCTCGCTGAATCCTGAAGAACAAACATCCTGTTATTCTCTTTTTTATCCACTTAACACAGCACACATCAACTGAAAGCATGAAAATGAGCAAATGCTTGTGCCTTTAAGCCATTATTGACAAATATGTGCTATTATGTTGTGTAATGTAATGCATTCCTAATTAATGTCAGTACCTGCGAGTTCAGATGATTGGATTCCCATTGTGTTACTGTCCGTGGTCTCTTTTACAAATTTACCTTTTGTATCAGCAATATTTTCATAGATATTATCAGTGCTTTCTATCTTCTTTGTACATTTTCCAAGTTCTTTCCTGTTCTATATTTTCATTTAGACTGACAAACAGTTTCAATGTCGTCAAGATGCTGACAAAAACACTAGTGTCTCTCCTGGAGTGGATTGTGTTGTGTTCCTCATCTGTGTCTGGAGTGGATTGTGTTAAACAACAAGGAACTGTTTTTGTGAAAATGTTTAAAATATTTATGGCATAAAGGAACTTCAATTCACAGAATGTCACCATAAATGTTTGTTCCAACAATGTGGATTGTGTTCATTTAAAGGAGGTTCAAATGCATTATGTGTTTAAAGCCTTTAGGGGCTTGTTCAATTTCGCTTGTATGCTCTTTCAATAATCTGCAAATTATTCAGCAATTTTAAAGAGAGTTGAGTTTTAAGGTATCTTGTGTCTGTAAAGTTGGGTTAAATTTGTTGAATCGGTTTCATTAAAGTAAACTGTATTTGTAGCCACACAAGTTAAGCTCAACTGACAGCATTTATGGCAATGTTGATTTTCACAAAAGTAAAAATCTAGGTTATAGTGAGGCTCACAATCGTTTCTTGAAAACCACAGACAGTCCCTTCACTAGCATTTAATACAACACAAATGCATGACTGCTCTCTCTTGATAGAATTGTGCCTGTGCTATTATTTTTCATGTGGGAAAGTATTCAGAAGTTTTGATTGTGTCCATTTAAATGAGGTTCAAATGCATTTATTATCATTGATTCACACGGTATCTGTATATAGTCTTCAGAGGCTTGATCATTTTTGATGCTGGCTGGTGTTTGGGAACATTTACAGCTTTTGAAATGTTTAGGTTGTTGCTGGTGCATCAAAAGGTAGGACAACTGACTTTTTTTTTTTTTTTTTTTTTTTTTTTTTTTTTTTTACAGTTTAGTTTTTTTTCCAGCACTGTACAAATTGTTTAGTGATTTTTAAGAGGGTTGAGTTTTTAAAGGATCTTGTGTTCATAAAATTTGGGCTAAATCTGTTGAGGTTCATTAAAGTAAAATGCATTTTAGCATCCCTGTAGTGCAGTTAATTAACCATCAACTGTCTTACAGAATTTTTACTCTAACACTTTTTGTGGTATATTTGTTAAAATCACTTGAGCAGTCTACTGTTGCTATGGCTAATAGTCAGGTCATCTCATACAAGTTAATAGCCACACAAGTTAAACTCATTAGACAGCATTTGTTACATTAATATTATTTAAAGTTTATTTCAGTCTCAGTGAGTATTACCTGTCTTGTGTTTTTTCAAGTATTACCTGTCTTGTAAAATATTTTCACTGACTTCTTTTGGAGTGGATTGTTGCTTCTCATCTGTGTTTGGGTGGCCAGTATTTATGCATATAGGGAACTGTTTTTGTGAAAATATTTTACATATTAATGCATATAGGAACTTCAACGTACAGCAGAAGGACACTGACAATATTGTTTCATTAATGTGGATTGTGTTCATTTAAATGAGGTTCAAAAGCATACATTAATTTTAGACGTGGGTGGTGCTGGATTTTTTATTTTATTTTTTTAATTATTTATATTGTTTCATTAATAATATCCTTTAGGTTGTTGCTGGTACATCAAAGTCCAAACAGTTGATCAGTTCATAGATTTAGCATCAGCTGCATTTCCATGCTCCTCCATCAGTGTGAATTATACTGTGGTTTTCAGGGAGGTTGACTTTTTAAAGGAACTTTTCTCAGTAACTTTTGGACCAAAGCTTACCACTTGTGCTGAACATAATGAGAGAATGGTCAAAAATAATCACATCAGCTCATCTCAGATGGTCCGAATGGCAGTGGAGATGTGTACTGTGGGGGAAAAACAGACATCAAACTCTCCATGCCAAAGATGAAAGAGATCATCCAGACCTTTATCAGCTTTCTGTTATGTTTAGCCTTCCTTACTTGATACATTTAAAGTGAACTACAGGGATTGACTATATGCCTCTGTGAACTATAGGAATCCATGCTCGACCCACTACAACTAAAATAGAGTTTGTTTTATAGATAAATATAAATTGTGCCCTCATATGAACATTTCATTTAAATATAAGCAGAATTTAATTATTTATTTTGTATTGCAAAAAAAAAAAAGAAAAAAAAAAAGAAGAAGATCATACAGCTTTAGAACAAGGTGATTGAACATTTTTAAGGCCACATCAACATGAAGCCAGAGCTTTCACTATCCAAACTTTTTTTTCCTCGTTCTAAAAAAAAAAAAATTCCGTAAACACAGTGTCGTCTCAAGAAATATCTGCGTACACACAAAACCACTGAAACGAACTCAAAAAGATGTAGTATACATGCCAGACCAGTATGTGGAGCTGTAATTCTGCCAGAGATGCACTAAAAACAGAAAAGAAGACTTGAAGCATGCGAATAAACATTGAGCACTGTATACAAACATTTTTGCTTTAGTAATTTTAATTTTTTTCTTTAGTAAAGCTAATAGGCTCAGTAGCACGAACACAAGCATGTAGTCTGCCA
Source organism: Cyprinus carpio (assembly GCF_018340385.1). NCBI lineage: Eukaryota > Metazoa > Chordata > Actinopteri > Cypriniformes > Cyprinidae > Cyprinus > Cyprinus carpio. The sequence continues at coordinate 8,385,837 of NC_056581.1, read as the reverse complement.
TTGTTGTTGCTGTTACCTGACGTAGCAGTGTCTGACTAGGGTAGAGACCACATGACATCATCGTTTCATAAAATATACCGAAAATATAAAGACCTCCATTTCTGCTCATGGATGACCACCGTTTGTTCCACACTTGCCTGATAACTTCTTGTAATCCAGAAAACCTTGATAGCTCATTCAGGTGTGTTCAGTCATTAATTATGAAAGCTTTGTAAAAGTTGTATGATGTTTCTAGGGCCATATGAGGGGTTAATCCTCTTCTCACAGATCCATTGATAAACATTATCACATAAAACATCAAGCCAGCCTAAAAAAGGCCAGTTTGTTAAATATGTCACAACACAATTCTCTATTGTTAGTCCAAAGGGCTCTCCAAATGCCCAGAACCTGCAACAACAGATCAGCATTTGATGTTCAGTTTTTTTATTACTGTTTTTTGTTGTAGTAGTTTTGATGTTGTAAAGTTTTATATTTTTGGATTTGTTTTTTTTATATGGGTTTGGATAAGTTCCATGTTAATTAAGTTGATATTATTTTTATTTTTGTATTTTTATATTTCTTCTGTTTATTCCAATCATATTCACTTGTCCACGTTGGGTGTCCAATCTATGCTCTAGATTAAGGTGAAGGGGGCGGGAATAATTGAGGGCAAAGTTGAACGAGGAAGAATTGGGAGAGCACGAGGGAGAAGAGCGTGCGATCATCTGGTGTTATATTGTTTCACAAAATATATAGTGTAACTAATGCTATAATGTGTTACAATAGTTTATGTAGTTAAGGTGTTGTCGGAATGAGAACAGAAACTGATACTACAGAGACGGGTAAGAATTATTTATCCTCAAAATATTTCTGGTTGTGTTAATTCCAGCCTCCATTTACTAATGCAGCGAATGGACTAATTATAGAGACTGAACAGTGTCTATCTTGCTCGGATGGATTGTGTGTTTAGTTGGCGAGTCGTCAGCATGAGGATTCGTGGCAGTTTCAGATGAGGATGATTACAGATGACTTGTGAGCTAACGTGAGTGCTCGGAATTCCTTTGGCCTTAAGGAAATCGCCGCGATAGTGGAGTTGACGGACATCTAACCTCGTGAGGTGAAACACGCTCTTCTGATTGGATGGTTCAAGGTATTTTTATTTTATTTTTTTTGTTGCTCAGTGTTGAGTGAAGCGGTCGTTTGTTTATTTGTTGCCCCCAACGTACCCCAGCATCAAACAGGCCTGCAACGTGAAAATAACGAACTTTCATATTGATTGAGGTTAAGTGTGAGCTCATATTGCCGGCTTAGTATTTGTTTGAAGAGTTTATTAAGTTTGAGTAAGAGTTTGATGACTCAAATTTGAAGTATAACAACAGAGGGGAACAAATATCCATTTACAAAAAGAGTGAATGTGAAATGTGTACTTGATTTTATTGTTTTATTCATTTGTGTGAATTTGTGAAATTCATATTGCTTATTTAAATAATTTTATTTTACATTTGGAAAAAATCCTGAAACGTGATCATTTTACCTTTTATCCAGTAAATTGTTATTTACAGTCTACTTGAGTGTTTTCAGTTTATTATTATTTGAGTTAAAAAGGAAATATAAATATACATTGATATTTCATTGATTGGTAAAACAATTGATTTATTTACAGAAGTTAAATTCTAATTCATTTTTATTTGAATTTATTTTAAAGTTTAAGGGACCCAAGGAACTAAGTAACAAACACAGTTACATAGAACAAGTTGAAGTGAGTAAATAACACTTAGCTCACAATAGTTGATAAACCAAAGTTTATTCATACGAACTCAGAGCGCACCATTATCTATCTATATAGGAAAGGGAAAAAAAGCGCTACATAAATTGGAGGCACCGCTGGGATCCTTGCGTGTCCCATTACAGTTGTGTTGTAAAAGAAGAAACAAAAGTCTCCGTCTTCATCTAGTTAGCACAGTGTGGCCATGACTGCTTACACTATATATCCTGGTCTGGTGGATGAGCTTAAAGGATGGTGTCGAGGAGAAATGCTTAAATGAGGCACATGCGCTGATGGTCATTGTCCCTGAAGATGTAGAAATTTCTCAAATAGAAGACACCCTCCAATCTGTTAAATGTCTGGGACGAGTGCGTGTGAGAGGACGCATGTACAACAGTAGACTGGATAGTTTGACTGTTTTATGTGAATGCAAAGAAGTTGTAGACTTTTCTAAAGTCCCTCCTGACATACTACCCACAGGCGGACTTGTAGCCTGGCCGATTGTCATGGTGACACAAAGTCCAGTATCCCCAAGTGCTCCCTCTAGGACAGAGCATTCATCTACCGCTGTGGATGATGGCAACATTCAGGAATTGTTGGGTGCACATGATGGCTCGGCTGAGTCCATTATTCGTGCCGTGGGGGATCTGCTGTCTAAAATAGAAAAACCAGTTAGTGATAGCAGCAGTTATCGCCGCCTCCGTGTTTTTTCTGGGACTGTGCCAACTCCTGCCGGAGAAGAGCCTTTAGAACATTGGCTAGAACAAGCTCGTCTTATGGTTGAAGAAAGCGATTGCTCAGACAAAGAAAAAAGACGTCGGATTATGGAGAGTTTACGAGGGCCAGCCTTGTCAATAATAAAAGCTGCTCGTGTAACTACTGCTGATCTCAAGCCAGAACAATGTTTAGAGGCCATTGAAAGTGCCTTTGGTTCTGCTGGATCAGGGGAAGAGCTGTATATTGCTTTTCGGTTGATGCAGCAACAGCCAAGGGAAAAACTGTCCGATTTTTTAAAAAGATTAGAACAAGCATTGACCAAAGTCATACAGCGAGGTGGTCTGGTCGGTTGCAGCTGCAAACCTTGTAAGAGTGGAACAGTTACTTCGTGGAGCAGTGGCTGCTGATCTTATGTTAGTTAATCTTAAACTGAGGGAAAGGAAGGAAAATCCTCCATCCTTTTTGGAGTTGTTGAGTGAGATTCGCAGTGAGGAAGAATATGAGGCATCAAGGGCTAAGCTAAACTCCACTGTGCATAAGATCCAGGCTAAAGCAGAGGTAGACAATAAGCAGACAGAAATCCAGACTTTAAAAACTGAGTTAAAGGAACTGAAAGCCATGTTTGCTTCTATGGCAGCCACCCAGCATGGAACTGTGAAAGAAGAGACATCTGCTGGTTCAAGTATGAAAACTACAACCTTTGAAAGTTGTCCAGACCCTGAGGTGACTGCGCTGAAAAAACAGGTCAAAAGATTGCAGCAGAAAGTTCAAAGTAAAAAGCCTATTGCCTCTGTGGCCTCCTCCTTGCCTGTGGAGACTTCTAGAAATTTCCCTGGTACATATAAGCCAACAACGTACAGTGATTCAGAGGAATATTACTGCTACCGCTGTGGAGAAAGTGGACACTTCGCCGCAAAATGCAGAAATGCTGAAAACCAAGCAAAAGTTGTTCGAAGATTAATCCAGTCACTGAAAAAAGCCAAAAGTAGAGACTTGCTTTCATCTGAGCCAACATCCAGTACAACCAACTGTTCAGTAAAAAGGAGTGCTGTAGACATACAAAAGCAAAGGCACCTTCCAGAAGGCTTGGTTGGTCCAATGTCTGTTGTTCAGCTAAAGGTGAACGGACATGAATGTGATTCCTTATTAGACAGTGGTTCACAAGTAACCATCATCTTCGAAGCGTGGTACAAGCAGCATCTGTCTGATGTTCCAATTCACCCAGTCACAGGTTTGGCAATTTGGGGTTTAAGTGAGTCCAGCTATCCTTACTTGGGTTATGTGATGGTAGATGTTGAGTTCCCTGTTTTCCCTGCCAAAATCACAGGAACTCATGAAACCCTTTCAGTCTTGGCCTTAATCTGCCCGGGACCATGTAGTCCAGATCAAACACCAGTTATTTTGGGTACCAACGCTAACCTTTTCAAGCGTTTGGCTCGTTTGTGTAGAGAAAGTGCTGGAGTGGACATTGCACAGACATTGGGCATAAATGTGGATTCAGTTTCCGAAGAATTGTCATGTGACCCTGCTAAGATCTCTGGTGAAGACGAAGGAGTGGGCAGTGTAAGGTGGCTTGGTCCTGGCCCCTTATCCTTGTCCCCTGGAGGGGATTGTGTGGCAATCTGTAATGTAGAGTTAAATGAACCATTAGGAGAAGAGGTTCTGTTGGTAGAGGCTTCTCCAGATGCCACTCTGCCAGTTGGAGTGTTACTGCAGCCCATGGTAGTGCCACATTCTGAAATGGATGTTCACCATTTTCCAGTACTGATGCACAATGAATCCCTGAAGGACACAGTGATTCCAGTAGGAACACAGTGGTTGGTCACTTGTATTCTGCAGAACCAGTAATATCCACCCCAAAGACAGGAGAGTTTGATACAAACCTCATTAACTTTGGAGATTCCCCAATTCCTGAGACATGGAAGCAGAGGTTAAGGCAGGCATTGTCGGAAAGAGCTTCTGTGTTTTCACTACACGAGTGGGACGTTGGTTTGGCGAAAGGAGTGGAACACCATATTCGGCTATCCGATTCTAGGCCTTTTCGTGAGCGCTCTAGGCGTTTGGCTCCTGCGGATATTGATGATGTTCGGAAACACATTCAAGAGCTTATGAAATCTGGCATCATCAAGGAATCACGAAGTCCCTACGCCTCCCCTATTGTTATCGCCCGAAAGAAAAATGGAAGTGTAAGAATGTGCATCGACTATCGCACACTTAATGCTCGTACAGTGCCTGACCAGTATACTACTCCTCGCATTGACGATGCACTAGACTGTTTATCAGGGAGTAGATGGTTTTCCGTCCTTGACCTCAGAAGTGGTTATTACCAAATAGCTATGTCTGAACAGGATAAGGAAAAAACTGCTTTTATATGCCCCTTAGGATTCTATCAATTCGAGCGTATGCCACAGGGCATTACTGGGGCACCCGCGACTTTCCAACGCTTGATGGAAAAAAGCTGTGGGGGATATGAATCTGATTCAAGTCCTTGTATACCTGGATGACCTGATTGTCTTTGGGAAGTCATTGGAAGAGCATGAAGAAAGACTTCTGAAGGTCTTGGACAGACTAGCACAAGTGGGACTAAAAGTGTCATTGGACAAATGCCAATTCTGCCAGACCAAGGTCAAATATGTTGGACATATAGTCTCTGCCGAAGGCGTTGCAACAGACCCTGATAAGGTCAAGGCAGTCAGCACATGGCCGCAACCAACAGACCTTAAGTCCTTGAGATCTTTTCTTGGCTTCTGCGGATATTACCGTAGGTTCATAGCCAACTATGCTGCGATTGTCCGACCTCTTACTGAGCTTACGAAAGGTTATGCCCCTACCCAGCGAGGTAAAAAGTGGGAAAAAGATCGATCTAAGGCTTACTTGAAAGAGTCGGAGCCTTTCGGAGACAGATGGAACCAGTCATGCTCTGATGCCTTTGAGCAGATAATTCAGTGTCTTACTAATGCTCCAGTCCTAGCTTTTGCAGACCCCTGCAAACCCTACATTTTGCATGTAGATGCCAGTCTAAAAGGGCTAGGTGCTGTATTATATCAGGAGCATTCATCTGGTCTGCAGCCTGTGGCATTTGCTAGTAGAAAACTGAGTAATTCAGAGCAGAAATATCCTATACACCAGTTGGAATTTCTTGCTTTGAAATGGGGCGGGTCGTGGATAAATTCCACGATTACCTATATGGAGCTAGATTCACAGTACGTACGGATAATAATCCACTTACGTACGTTCTTACGACAGCTAAACTCAGTGCCACTGGACATCGTTGGCTGGCTGCACTATCCACCTACGACTTTGATGTGTTGTACAGACCAGGCAAGAACAATACTGATGCAGATTTTACTGTCCCGTAATATGGCAGATGAGGAAATAAGAGAGGGTTGGCAAAGCATCTCTGAGACCGATGTAAGGGCCATATGCCAGGAAGTTCATGTTGACTTAAAGCTCAGCAAATCACCTAGGTATGTAGAGCAACTAGCAGCCTCACCTGAGTGTATTCCTGATGTGTATGCTTTCCCTGTTCAACTGGAATGTGACTTCTTGGAGCAGAAATCCATAGCTGATTTGACAAGAGCCCAGAAGAATGATGTTGTCCTGAGGAAAGTAATTGAAGCTTTAAAGCAAGGGACGTGGCCTACTGAGGTAAAGGTGAATTCTGAGCTGTGGCTTATGAAACGTGAGAAGAATAGGCTTCTAATTAAAGAAGGTTTGCTTTTCCGCTGCAGTCAAACACTCTCTGGAGAAGAAGTTTCCCAACTTGTCCTACCTACTGAATTCAGGGAGGATGTGTGCAGGTTGTTGCATGATGACACATGGGTCATCTGGGTGTAGAAAGAACCACAGATCTCATCAGGAGTAGATTCTACTGGCCCAAAATGGCCTGCGAGGTGGAACAATACATAAAGAATTGTGGGGAGTGTATTACTCGCAAGACACCATGTAGTAAAGCAGCTCCTTTGCACCAAATTACCAGCAATGGACCGATGGATCTGGTCTGCATTGATTTCCTCTCACTTGAGCCCGACTCAAAAGGAATAAGTAACATCTTGGTAGTCACAGATCATTTTACACGGTACGCCCAGGCGTTTCCCTCAAGGAATCAGACAGCTCGCACTGTAGCCAAGATCTTAGTGGACAAGTATTTTGTGCATTATGGATTACCTGGGAGGATCCATTCCGACCAAGGGCGAGACTTTGAGAGTAATTTAATCAAAGAGCTCTTGCTTCTGTTGGGGATTCGAAAATCACGTACCACTCCGTACCACCCTCAAGGTGATGCTCAGCCTGAGAGGTTTAATCGTACCTTGCTCTCGATGTTGGGAACCTTGGGACATGAGAAAAAACGTCAGTGGAGTCAGCATGTGGGGTATCTGGTTCATGCCTATAATAGCACGAAATGTGATGCTACAGGGTACTCTCCCTACTATTTAATGTTTGGAAGGGAAGCAAGACTCCCTGTTGATCTTTGTTTCCAAACATCTGCTGAAGGAACAGAGGAAAGACAACATTTTCAGTATGTCGCCAAGCTGAAAAAAGATTTAAAAGAAGCTTATCAACTAGCCTCAGAAACTTCAAACAAAGTGCATCAACGAAACAAAAGAGCCTATGACAGCAGCATTAAATTCCAGGTCTTGGATGTTGGTGATAGAGTGTTGTTGAAGAATCTGGGACTGAGAGGAAAACACAAGCTTCAGAGTCGATGGAGTTCTTTGCCATATCTGGTAGTTGACAAAATGCCTAACTTACCAGTGTATAAGGTGAAACCTGAACGTGGTGGAGGAGTCAAAACTATACATCGAGATCACCTCTTACCGATTGGACAGTCTGTGAGAATGCTGGAGAGTCCAGGTTATGCATTACCTGAAAAGACAAGAAAACATTCAAACTCAAACCAAACACACAAAAAAGTGCAAAAAGAAACCCAAAATCACTTATTTGAGATGACAGAATCCTCAGAGTCAGAATGTGAAAGGGTTAATGTGCCTTACCAGAAATATGTGCACAAGTTGCTGAAAAATAAGAGGACCAGGGACAGATCTCCTGATAGCGATGGAAATGAGCAAGAAGCTGATGATACTGGTCATGAGGAAAGTGATCAGGCTGAGGAAGAGTGGACTGAAAATGATAATGTTGCTGAATCTGAGTCAGACTCAGAAGCTGAATCAGACACTGTGACTGTTTCTGAAAGGAAGTGTACAAAACCAAAAGCGGTTATGCCTCCTAGTCAGAGAGCCCATAGTAAGAGACCTGTAAAGCCTGTTATAAGACTCACTTATAACGAACCAGGAAGAAGTAGTGACCACCCAATTGAAATTGTCCATAGAGGGGTCATTATAAGACTAGGTCAGAGTTAAAATAACTAAATGAACAACCAGGTATAGACTGTAAAATTTTGATTTAAATGTCTGATGAGGACATTCAGACAATTGGAAAGGGGAGGGTGTAACCCAGTGTAATAATTTACGAAGTGTTTTTTTTTTATATATACATATGTGCATTTCATAAATGTATATGGGTTTGGATAAGTTCCATGTTAATTAAGTTGATATTATTTTTTATTTTTGTATTTTTATATTTCTTCTGTTTATCCAATCATATTCACTTGTCCACGTTGGGTGTCCAATCTATGCTCTAGATTAAGGTGAAGGGGGCGGGAATAATTGAGGGCAAAGTTGAACGAGGAAGAATTGGGAGAGCACGAGGGAGAAGAGCGTGCGATCATCTGGTGTTATATTGTTTCACAAAATATATAGTGTAACTAATGCTATAATGTGTTACAATAGTTTATGTAGTTAAGGTGTTGTCGGAATGAGAACAGAAACTGATACTACAGAGACGGGTAAGAATTATTTATCCTCAAAATATTTCTGGTTGTGTTAATTCCAGCCTCCATTTACTAATGCAGCGAATGGACTAATTATAGAGACTGAACAGTGTCTATCTTGCTCGGATGGATTGTGTGTTTAGTTGGCGAGTCGTCAGCATGAGGATTCGTGGCAGTTTCAGATGAGGATGATTACAGATGACTTGTGAGCTAACGTGAGTGCTCAGAATTCCTTTGGCCTTAAGGAAATCGCCGCGATAGTGGAGTTGACGGACATCTAACCTCGTGAGGTGAAACACGCTCTTCTGATTGGATGGTTCAAGGTATTTTTATTTTATTTTTTTTGTTGCTCAGTGTTGAGTGAAGCGGTCGTTTGTTTATTTGTTGACCCCAACGTACCCCAGCATCAAACAGGCCTGCAACGTGAAAATAACGAACTTTCATATTGATTGAGGTTAAGTGTGAGCTCATATTGCCGGCTTAGTATTTGTTTGAAGAATTTATTAAGTTTGAGTAAGAGTTTGATGACTCAAATTTGAAGTATAACAACAGAGGGGAACAAATATCCATTTACAAAAAGAGTGAATGTGAAATGTGTACTTGATTTTATTGTTTTATTCATTTGTGTGAATTTGTGAAATTCATATTGCTTATTTAAATAATTTTATTTTACATTTGGGAAAAAATCCTGAAACGTGATCAGTTTACCTTTTATCCAGTAAATTGTTATTTACAGTCTACTTGAGTGTTTTCAGTTTATTATTATTTGAGTTAAAAGGAAATATAAATATACATTGATATTTCATTGATTGGTAAAACAATTGATTTATTTACAGAAGTTAAATTCTAATTCATTTTTATTTGAATTTATTTTAAAGTTTAAGGGACCCAAGGAACTAAGTAACAAACACAGTTACATAGAACAAGTTGAAGTGAGTAAATAACACTTAGCTCACAATAGTTGATAAACCAAAGTTTATTCATACGAACTCAGAGCGCACCATTATCTATCTATATAGGAAAGGGAAAAAAGCGCTACAAGTGCTGCTTTCTGTGTGATATAATACTGACTGTGGGAATCATTGTTTAGATAATAATCACTTCAGTTCAGTGATTTCTCACCCAGAGGTCATGTTGGTGCCATCAACCCATTTCCATCTGCCCTCCACTTCACTGTCAGTCAGACCAATTCAGAATTCTCTATTATGAGTAATGTTCTTAACAAAATCCTGAGCATATGAAACAATTATAGCTTTATATAATTTATAATAAATGTCAACAGACAACACAATTATATTGTCAACAAATAAATAGAGGCATTCCATCTGCATCACTTACTTAGAAGCTAAATACCACAAATGTACACAAAACTCACATTTTCCTCTCTGCTGTTTATCATGATCAGATCTGCTCCTCTCTTCTGACAGTCTTGTCTGCTCTCAACCCAGTTCTTTCTCTCAGTTGACAAGTGGTAAAAACTGGATTGATAGTAAATCCATTCATCTGTAAATACAACCAGTTCAGCTATTACAGTTTCCCAAAATGTACACTCACCTGCCTGTAACTTAGCAGATACAGTAGTATACTCAAACAGTATTTAGTGTAAGTTACTGAGACAACAACTCAATGCCATCTTTAACTCCATGATTTAGCTGTGTCTGCAATATAGCAAATACTTAACCCTTAATCATTGTTAAAAAAAGGATAACGCTTAAGATGTTTGGGGTCAGATTGACCCCCAAACATTTAAATAGCGATTGCATAAGGAAATTTACATTTTTTATATTGGAAAACCAAATATAATTTTTTTTTTTTAGTTACTTCTCAACTATACATTTATGCTATGTTTTTTTGGAAATTTTGAAGTTTTTTTTACCTATTTACTGCACAATTACATAACTAGGCCATAAATTGGCACATGAAATATTCTTTTTTTAAAGAAAAAATCACTTAAATGATGATCTTTTTGGGCATTGCTCTATGTGTGAGGGATAGAATACTGCCATCTGGAGGTTAGTCAAAAAACTTTTTTTCTTATAGTTAAGGAATTAAAGTGCAATGACCACATGTATCCAATAGAGGTCCATAGAGACTCATTCATTTTCACTTCATTTTTCTTCAACTTCTCCTCACAACTTTATGATATATATTTTGTGAATATATATTTAAATATTTTGAAATACATACAGAAATCTGTATTTTTTTCAAAGTTAGAGTTTGTTGTTGTTGTCTGATATATTTTGAATTATCTGCTTTTGCAAATTATTATACATACATTTGCAGAAACATTACAAGTCACCACTATGACATGACTGTAATCACACACTATTTATTTCAGAAAATTATTTATCAACAATTATGGAACATGCTTGTTCCATGTTGCATATGTGACATTTTTCAGATTTATGACAGTTTTAGTTGATTTTATTTGCCAATTTCTATAAAAATGCTCTCTGTTGCAGTCACATACATGTGTGTGTTTGTGTGTGTGTGTGTGTGTGTGTGTGTGTGTGTGTGTGTGTGTGTGTGTGTGTGTGTGTGTGTGTGTGTGTGTGTATGAGATAGAAAGCTCGTTCCACTTTGTGTTTATGCTCTAGGACCAGACCTTGATTTAAATGTAATTTTTTTTTAGATTTATGCCAGTTTTGTTTATTTTATTTGGCAATTTCTGTAAAAATGCTCTCTGTTGCAGTCACATACATTTGTGTGTGTGTGTGTGTGTGTGTGTGTGTGTGTGTGTGTGTGTGTGTGTGTGTGTGTATGAGATAGAAAGTTCGTTCTACTTTTTATTTATGCTCTAGGACCAGACTTTGGTTTATATGTAGAAAATTTCAGATTTATAATGGATTTACTTTTATTTTTTTGACAAACAAAATGTAAAAAAAGTATTTTCATTTCATTTTCAATGTGGACCCCAAACACCGTAAACGGTTAAAACTTTTTACACACCTTTAGAACAACCAAATCAAGCCCAGTTTTTTTTTTTGCATGTTTAGATAGATTATGTAGGAAAAGTCACAGAGTTTCATGCCCCTGAGCTGAAGGTAACACTTTTAAAAAATGAAGGAAAAGTCCAGTGGGGTCAGAATGACCCCAAACAGTGATTAAGGGTTAAACTTTACCAAGAATCTGAAGTTCATTTCTTAGCTGTTGTCTCTCATTGGTCAGGTTTTCAATCTTGGATATGAACTGTTGTCTCTCTTCAGTGAGTGTGACACACAGCACTATGACTGCAGTCAGCAGAAGAACACACAGCAGCACCAAACACACTACAGCTGATCTGGAGCTTCTGTCTCTCGCTGAATCACTTCCTGAACAAAGACATGCTGTTAGTTCCTTTACTAGCATTTAATACAGCACAGGTACATAACTGCTCTCTCTCTCTTTGAAGGTTTGTCACTGTGCTTTTATTTTTCATATGTAAAAGTATTAATTATTAAATTATGTACCTGTGTGTTCAGGTGGCTGGATTCTCGTCGTATTCGAGTCTTCTATCTCCATTGTGATTTCACCTCTTATAGCATCAGGAATTTCATAGAAATCAGTCTTTCCTGTGTCCATTTTCTGAGTCATATCTTTATTGATTTTCAGAGAGTTACAGTGAAGATGAGTGTTTCGAAATATAACCCAAATGTAGGCTAATATATTATTTCAGATACACTGCAAAAAATAAAAAGTTGAGAAATCATGTCATAGGCGGATGACGTCATCGACCAGGAAGCTTAAAAGCACGTGCGGCGGAGCTGGCGTTAGCTTCTAGGAATGAAGCAAGCGCTGGCAGGGATGCTGGAAGTATGGCACGAGACACAGTGTCTTGTTCCCTTGATGAAATAGGGTTACATGCGTAACTTGAGACGTTCCTCTTCAGGATCTCAAGCTGCGCTGAAGCACTTTGGGAACGAGATGCCCACGCCACCAGACTTGCAAATCCCTGCATAGTGCGGAAAAGCACAACTAAGGCGAGAGAAAAGGGGAGCTAGAAGTCGCTAAAGTAGGCAGGGCCCGCCGTCCAGAAGGCCAGCTTCTGGAGGAGTGATCCTTGACCCCCAAGAAGAGGGGAGATCAGAGGACTCAAGGCTATGGAATAGCATCCTGATCCACCACTTAGCATAAGCTTCTCTGGCCGGAGGCCTCAGCCTCAGCACACCGTGGAGGAAACGTGTAAGAAGAGGGTGTCTTTCCACTGAAAGGCCACCGACAGAGGCGTGGTAGGCTGCAGTGGCTGCCATGAAGACCTCTAGGGTGGAGTGGGTCAATCTTGTGGATAAACAGGCTTGCAGGAACTCCAGAACTGTACCAAACGGGCATTTAGCTGGTTTGAGCAGGCGGTCTCCACACCAAGAAGTACAGTTTTCTCATAGAGGGAGCTCTGGATGGAGGATGGTCTCAACAACCTCGGTTGAGAGACCGGAAGCTATGAGTTGTGCCTCCTCAGAGGCCACACCTACAGCTTCCAAAGCTCTGTGCAGGAACCTCCCATGAAGTGCCGTCAAAGTGGGAAATCAGGCCTGAGAACCATACCCGGCCTGGCCAGAACAGCAGCTGGACTCCGTCCCCTCGCACTCTCTCCAGAACTCCCGGGAGCAGAGCAATCGTGGGGGGGGGGATGTACAGACGAAGCCTTGGCCACATCTGTGCCATAGCATCCAACCCCAGTGGAGCTGGATGAGTCAGAAAGAACCAGAGGGGACAGTGCGATGTCTCTCGAGTCGCAAACAGATCCACTTGAGCCTGGCCAAAAACTCTCCATATCTGCTTCACCACATCAGGGTGAAGAATCCACTCCCCGGGTCCATATCTCTGCTCCCTTATTGAGATGCCTAGGAATGTAAGCTGCTCTGAGTGAGAGGAGTTTGCCCTGGGACCACAGAAGGATCTGGTGCGCCAGCTTGTACAAGGGTCATGAACGCAGATGTCCCTGGTGGTTGATGTAAGAGACCACTGATGAGTTGTCGGTGCGCCCAAACACATGGTGACCTCTTAGCTCTAGGAGGAAGTGTTTTAGTCTTTTCTTTGCTTGAAACATGGCCAGCATCTCCAGACAATTGATATGCCACGTCAGACTGCGACCACTCCACAGACCGCGGGCAGGGTGGACCGCACCCCAACCAGTGAGGGACATGTCCGTCACTAGCATTACATGGCGACAAGGAGCTCCCAGCACCAGACCCTGAGACAAGAACCAAGGTCTCCTCCACATGTCTAAGGCACGTAGGACCTCCGCGTGACCTTGAGCATGTGAAGAGGGTTTCCCCTTGGGGAGAACCCCTTGGTCTTGAGCCACCACTGTAGGGGTATCATGTACACCAGGCCAAGAGTTAAAAACAATGGCCCTCATACCAACGTCATGTACTAGGAAGACTAGCCCAGACCCTGCTTGGGGCAGGACCCAATGAAGCACACTTGGCAGGGGTTCCCACACCGCCAGGTCACCTCCTAAGAAAACCAGTCTCGCGAGACTGGCCTCTGGTGTGCCTAGAGAAGCTCAGTCTCGCGAGTGAAGTGGCAAACCGGCAGGGGACTCCCGTACCAACTGATCTAGAGACCTCCATAGAGGTTGCGAGCCTCTTAGCACCGCTATGTTTCTGGGTGGTAACTGACAGCTGCGCCCTGGAACACCGGCAGGGTTGGCAGACCAGTCTCCTGAGGGCACTGAGGAGAGACAGGCACCTCTTCCTCAGAGGGAGCTGGCCCTAAAAAAGTCCTAGGCCTTAGGGGTCAGGACGTTTACAATGAAGACTTTCGCGCCCTGGACTAACTTTTCATAGTCAGATAAATACTTCATTTTTTTTATTCCTCAGAAATTAAATGCAGTCAACCAACTAGACACAGATGTATGGTCTGGTGTAGTAAGATTCACATCAAAACTGAAATTATGTAATATAGGCATTGCCTCGGCAACGCGCGAGCCGCTTAGTCACACAAACAACATCAATCTCCTCAGAAAAAGAAGACCGCAGCAGCGAGCTGTCACTCAGAGAGCTTCCAAGCCTAGAGAATGAGTTCTAGATCTGGAGAACATGGGTGGAGATAGGAAGAGCCGTCTCCAACCCATCCACCAGATCATGTGCGATCCCCGCGGTCTCAGTCGCTGCCGTGTCTCAGCAACAGCAGGACTGCAATCACAAGATCAAAGGCACGGACACAGAAAAGCATATCCGGCGAGAGAAAAGCACTTAACAGCAGGAAAAGCACAATCACCCCCCCCCGAGAGCTGACTTCACAAGCCCTGCTCCCCATTGATGCTGCTCATTATAATATCAGGCATAATATGCTTGTGTAACTGATGCTTGTGCAGTTGATGCTTGTGCAACTGGCGAGCTCATTGACGCCCTCCATATCAATCTCCTCAGAGAAAGACAGGGGGAGCTTCTCCTCAGAGCATGTCGGGGAAGGACCATAGTGCTGGCTTCCAAAACCACGAGAGCGAGCGCCGGATCTGGTGGTTAAGGAAGCAGATAGGGATTCACCCGTATACATTCCCTCCACCGGATCCATATGCGAAACCAATGAGCACAGCCGCCGCTCTGCCTCGGTGAAAGTGGGGCCGGCACCGCGAGGAATGCTAGTGAAGTCTCCTTCCTCAAAGAGAGCCCTCTGAGAGCGAAGCAAGGCAGTAACAAATGCTACCAATGCGGGCCGTCAGCTCCTTCGAGAGCTGACTCTGAGTGCTTCGCTCCCAAGCAGACAACAAACAAACTGTGTGTATCCCCACACATAAAGTAGCGCGGGCAGGGAGGAACACACAGCCTGAACGCTGCCTGCCCTCACCTTAGGTGTTTGATTTTGTCTTGTGATTTCGTGACAAACAACACTAAATAAGACTCACAAACAGATATAAGACTGACACACACAGAGCGCTTTGCTGAAATGACAGAAACCTAACACCAGCTCGGCCGCACATACTTTTAAACTTCCTGGTCGATGACGTCACCCGCCTATGACGTCTCGCCTTTCCATTGGACTGATTACACATGTGATTCCTGAAGAGGAACTTAAAAGTTTAAGACAACCAGCTTCAGGAAATTTTTGAGTTTTCTCAACTTATGGTAATGTTCAGATTATACAACACAAAATTGAGAAAACTAAAATTTCCTACAAAAACAAGTTGAGAAAAATCACAATGTTGCATAAACTGAAAATATCTCCTGAAGCTGGTTGCCTTAAACCCTTTGTTGCATAAACTGAAAATATCTCCTAAAGATAACAAGTTAATAACACTAGCAGCTTTTCAGAGGTGGACCTTTTTCTATTCCTGATGGGTGTCCTGATGTGTGGAAATGTTTCAACTATTTATATGTACAGAAGTTCAGCTCACCTCAGAATGACACAGAGGGCTTGTTCTGTCAGAAGTTTAATGATTATATAAGAACCCTGCCACTATTTGATTATTCAAAATGTTATTGGAAGGTTGAAAAATACATTGGCTCCACAATTTCCTCCTATAAGCAATGCCATTATTAAAAGATGGGTTGTCATTGAAAACATAACTACATCACATGGAAAAATTGTCTGTGAAGACGTAATGGTAAAAAACTAAAGGGTAAAGGTGGGGATTGTATCTAAACACATAAAATCGTCTATGAATTACATACATCTGTGAATAATTAACTTAAAAAGAGTATATATGTGTGCATTCTTTGTATTTTTCATTGTAAACAGGTTTTATATTTGAATTTATTTTGTTGACACTTTTCCTACAGTCCATATATGCGCACTAGAATTACACTTGATGTACAAATACCTATGAAAACGAATCCAATCAGATTCCTTTTATATACGACTAAAAACTGATGAAACACACACACTTTAGCAAGACAACTCTTAAAATCATTTTTCACATGCTGTAGCTGCACTCTCTCTCTAGTCAGATTCTTTTTCATGGATATGAGCTGTTGTCTCTCTTGAGTGAGTGTGACACACAGCACTATGACTGCAGTCAGCAGAAGAACACACAGCAGCACCAAACACACTACAGTTGCTCTGGAGCTTCTGATCTTCACACAATACCTTCCTGAGATTAACAATCATGACTTTATTATCTTTGTTTATCCACACAGCAACTGAAAACATGAAAACTGAGCAAATGTTTGTGCCTTTAAGTGATCTTTATCAAATTTGTGCTATTATTTTGTGTGAGAAATGCATTCTTAATCTCAGTACCTGTGAGTCCGGATGGCTGGATTCTCGTTGTGTTACCGTCCACAGTCTCTTTTCCAAATTCACCTTTTGTAACACATTCATTTTCATAGACACCACTGATGCTCCCATGTTCTCTGTACATTTTCCCTTTTCTATATTTTGTCAAGATACCAACAAACAAACAGTGGGCTGTGTTGTGTTCCTCATATGTGTTTGTGTGGCCAATTTTCATACAGAAAGGAACTTCAACTCACTGCAGAAGAACACTGGAAATATTTCATTGTTTCAGCAGTACTGATTGTGTTCATTTAAATGAGGTTCATATGCATTTATTATCTCATATTCACTCAGTCTCTGTGTAAAGTCTTCAGAGGCTTGTTCTTGCTGGTGTTTGGGAACATCTACGACTTTTGAAACATTCAGGTTGTTGCTGGTACATTAAAAGTTAAGCTAGCTGATCTTTTTTTTTAAATTATCATTATTATTATTATTATTATTGATGGTTTAGCAGCTCTTCCAACACATTTATTCAGTGTTTTTCAAGAGGGTTGAGTTTTTTTAAAGGATCTTGTGTCCGTAAATTTGGGCCAAATCTATTGAGATTCATTAAAGTAAAATGCATTCTGACATCCCTGTAGTGCGGTTAGTTAACCATCAACCATCTTATATTTATATACATTTTTTTCAAATCGTTGGAGCATCCTGCTGTTGCTATGTGTCATGAGTCCGGACCCGGTGTTCCTCCCTCTCACCACCCAGAGGGCACCACTTCCATTCTCCCGGACTCATTACCTTCACTCCGCTCAGCTGTGTCACCCACTCACACACTTACACTCACACCTGGACACTAGTTCGACACACCTGTCACATACTCACACACACAGCTGTCCCCCATTTGTTCACTAGTATATATTCTCCACACTCCCACCTCTCTGCCTGCCTGAATTAATGTTATTTGCTAATGTTTGTTGTCATAACGTGTCTCTAGTGCTTGCATTTTCGGCTTGTTCCCGGTGATTCGTTTCTGTTTTGTTTTTGCCGTGTTGGCCTTTTGTTTTGTTCTTATTAAAGTATTATTTCCCTGCATTTGGACCCAGAACTTGTTCTTTCCACAGCGCTCACCTACCGCGCCGTGACAGAATTCAGGCAGCAAATATGGGTCCAGCAGGGATGTTCCTCGATGTCCGCCAGGGAGGAATTCAGGCAGCCAACTATGCCTGGGACTTCGTCGGGGCGGCTCGGTTTTTCGGCGACAGAGAAGACCTGTCTTATGGTCTTCTTTTGGGGAGGACTGGCCGAGCCCTTTAAAACTTTCATGCCGTACTGGCACCCCGACGAGACGCTGGAGGACTACGTTAACCTGGCTCTGCAGCTGAGTGGCTCAGCCGTCAGGGTGGGGGGGGCCGACCCAGGAAGTTCCCGGCGAGGCGGCGGGTGCCGCTCACGAGTCCCCCGAGGCGGCGGCGGGTGCCGCTCACGACTCTCCCGAGTCTCACGAGTCCCCCGAGGCGGCGGCGGGTGCCGCTCACGAGTCCCCCGAGGCGGCGGCGGGTGCCGCTCACGACTCTCCCGAGTCTCACGAGGTGGCGGCGGGTGCCGCTCATGATTCACAGAGGCGGCGGTGTCTGCTCACGATCCTGGTGCTGCCCTGGGTTCCCACCCCCACCGGCTCTGCCTCAGTCCCCTGGTCCCCCTCCTGCACACGGACCTGGACCCCCCCCCCACCACCGCATGGTCTCCTCCTCCTCCGGGGGGGCCACTGGAACGTCTGGAATCCGTTCCTTAGAGGGGGGGGTCCTGTCATGAGTCCGGACCCGGTGTTCCTCCCTCTCTCCACCCAGAGGGCGCCACTTCCATTCTCCTGGACTCATTACCTTCACTCCGCTCAGCTGTGTCACCCACTCACAGACTTACACTCACACCTGGACACTAGTTCGACACACCTGTCACATACTCACACACCGCTGTCCCCCATTTGTTCACTAGTATATATTCTCCACACTCCCACCTCTCTGCCTTCCTGAATTAATGTTATTTGCTATGTTTGTTGTCTTGACGTGTCTCTAGTGTTTGCATTTCCGGCTTGTTCCTGTGATTCGTTTCTGTTTTGTTTTTGCCGTGTTGGCCTTTTGTTTTGTTCTTATTAAAGTATTATTTCCCTGCATTTGGACCCAGAACTTGTTCTTTCCACAGCGCTCACCTACCGCGCCGTGACAGTCTTTTCATTTGGACCCAGTATAGTTGGTTTATTAAAAATCACACCGCACACACACACACATACACAAAAAAGAGTTGTCCAAACAATAATTTTATACATGTTAATAATTAAATAATATATCCCTAAACAAATATTTATTGAAATTACTGAGTTATAGGAAATCATTAATCTAAACAAAAGATGTGTGGTTTTGTGAGGGCAGTAAGAGGGTTAAAGTATTTTTGGTAACACTTTTGTAATAACTTTCATTTACAAATCATTAATAAACATTATATAATGCTTAACAGATCATTAGTTAAAGGGGACATATGATGTTGTGTCAAATTTTCCTTTCTCTTTGGAGTGTTACAAGCTCTTGGTGAATAAAGGAAGATCTGTCAAGTTGCAAAGACTAAAGTCTCAAATCCAAAGAACTATTCTTTGTAAAAGTTAACACTCATCCCCGCCCCCCTGAAACGGCTCGTTCTAACACGCCCCCCACATCTCTACGTCTGTATGTGGGAAGATTTGCATAACGCCGCCCAGATGTTCACAAAAAGAAAGAAGGCGCACCTTTTATTCTCGTTGTAGTATAGGTGTTGCCGCCACCACCGCCATGTCGTATAAATGCTGTGTGTTTCACTGTGAAAGTGAAAACTACTTTGTTTGGAAATACATCAACTTTGCACTGTGGATGGCTGAATCGGCTTTCACCGTGGATGAAGGGGAGTCCAGCCCGGGTCATCACATGTGGTTGCTGCAAGCCCAAGGTGATTGGGAGTCCGACTCTCTAACCATTAGGCCACGACTCCCCCACCTCTGCTCACTCAAGGCCACGGTGTGTGACGCTGTTTCGTTGAGAAAGCGAAACTACTTTGTTTGTGCCTTCCAAAAGAACGCACAACTAGAAATCATGCTTATATCACGTTTATAATGGGTTTTATGTTTATGTCTTGTCGCTCAGGCCTGGCAAGGCATCACAATATGTTAAGAGGCGTAACATTTCCGTCTCACGCTCAAGGCATTCGGCCAATCACAATGCTCTGGATAGCTGGCCAAACACAGCACACCTCGGTTTTCAGAGCGATAAGCCTTGTAAAAATCGACGCGTTTCAGAAGGCGGGGCATAGAAGAGAAACAATAATGTACAGTATGTGGAAAATAATGTTTTTTTTTTTTTTTTTTACTTTTTTACCTTAAACCGCATAAACACATTTCATTACACCAAATACACAAAATAATGTTCTTTTTAGCAGCATCATATGACCACTTTAATATATATTCACAAAGCTAGAAATATGAGATAATGTTCTTGTTTAATGAACATACTAAGCATGACCTAATGATTTACATATGATTATTTAATGTAAATTTAATGCTTACAAATGTCAGTAAACTTTCTTTTTGAAAACTTTCTTAATTTTTGGTCTTTGTTTGTTGTGTAGACCTATATAATCTATTAATTATTTGTTCATGTTTTTGCAGTTCACAATCTAGTGGAAACTATTCATTCAAATGTTTATAAATGTTTACTAATCATTAATACCTTTATGCAGTATGTGGAAAATAAGAATTGACCCTATTCACACATCTTTACTAATCATTTATTAATCATTTATTCATGTTTTTTGCAGTAGCCAATCTAAAGTTGAAACTATTCATAATTTGTATATAAGTTTAGCTAAATGCTTGCTAAAGACATAACAGATTGTAATTTTGGTGCAAGAAAAAAATGTTTTTATTGCCTCAGCACTCACATTAGTATACTACACTTCAGTATATCATTAAACAGGATATTCCTTGAATCATAAATAAACAAGGGGAAACAAATCTTTATTTAAAAGAAAATACTTTTTTGTTTACCAAAACAATATAATATAAACAATCTGAACTGTTCCCTTATAATAATCAAATTGACCCCTGTACACTGTTGATCCTTTAACCAAACCTTAAATACCCATACCACTAAACCTGTCCCTAACCCTACCCCATCACAGCTCAATAGCAGCAAAAGTTTTTTGAATTAACACAAGCTTTTAATCATTTTATACCATCTGTTAAAATCGTTTGTAGATTTTCACTAAGTGCTAATATGGATTTGAAAGTTTTATGACATTTGTAAGAATTTTAACTTGCATGAAACTAACTTTTTGCATGTGTGTGTGTGTATATATATATATATATATATATATAATATATATATATATATATATATATTAAAAAAAATAATAATCACAATACTGTGATTTATTTATGGCAAATGTCAAAAATCTGCACCAAAAGCAGTCCAAATGTGTTGCAGTTATTGTCATCTCTGGCAGTATACAATAGTTTTGTGTGAGGTAAAGAGCGGAATTTAAGTTGCTAATCACTGAAAATCATATACCAGTCTACACTGTGAAGGTATGCGGATCTCTATTCAAATGCACACATCACTAGAAACATTTAGGATTTGATGTTTGTGGTTGCTACTGAAGATTTAGATTCTGAAAATTTGGATTACAGTGTACAAATTTAATTAATTCCTTTTTTGATTTTATTTTGTGTTTTTTGGTGTATTTTATGGTCATTTTTGAAACACTGCAGTATGTTGAGAAAAATCCTTCTGTGTCCTTCCCAAAAGAAATATTACATGATAAGTAGGGTTAATAGATTACAAGTGTAGACTTTAGCCACACAGAACAGAATAAAATAATGCCATTTCAAATGAAGTAAATGAGTCAACTTTGAGTCAAAGTTGTTTATTTGTAAATAAAGTATTGTAGTATTGTACATTTTATTGTCCATGCAAACTATAAGTCAGTCCCTCCAGGATTTAGCGTTTTTGCGATCGCTGAATTTATCGCAAAATCAAGCAAACTCCACAAATTTAGCAAAAGCTCGCACATTTTCATAATTCCAGCAGATTTTCTGCAGAATCTGGGCTTAGACAAATACCGTGACGTCAACGCAATGCGCATTCAGTCAAAGAAAGGTTGTTTCTCAGTTCCAAAAATGGAATGAACAGCCTTGCATTCTCATCATGACCGATTTACCGAGCTACATTGTATAAATGAACCGGAAGCGGAACAAATCTGCGCTACTAGTTTGGGCTTACGCAGCGCAAAAATGGAATGAACAGCCTTGCATTCTCATCAGCAGAAATGGTCTAATGTTTTCGAGTGTTTTTAAATGCTTCACACAACTTTTCCCAGCATTTCAAAGCTTTAAGTATTACCGAATTTAATAGTTATTTTTAATGTGACAATATTTGTCCTTCCTTCATAGGTTTCCCCCATGTATAACACTAAAAGTTTCGTAATGTAGGAAAGCAAACAATTATTTAAAAATAAAAAAGATATTAAATTACCACTAGTTGATGGCTGCAGAGAAGTACTCATAGGCCATTTCCATATATATATATATATATACGTACTGCAGATGAACAAGCACTCTTAAAAATACATCTTGCATATGTAAATGCAGACACTAAATAGACATCTCCGAGATGTACATGTGTGATTAGGGTGAGTTCTTTACTGTCTGGTGCCACCTTCTGTAGAACTTAATGGCACTAGTGCTGGTGTCGTCAAACCTTAGTCTGGAGACCTACAGTGGTTCTCGAAGTCAGAAAAGTCGAACTTACAGTGTTAGAAGAATGTTGTCTGTGGTATATTTTCACTGCAAAACAATAAGAAATGCTGCAAATATTTGAGAAAAGCCGCAGTAAAATCAGTCATTTTAGGCCGCAAAAATCAGAAAAAAGTTCTGCGAAATCCTGGAGGGACTGCAAATGTGTGTGGTTGAGTGGTATAATGCATATATATCAGTCATTTTAGGCATATATATATATATATATATATATATATATATATATATATATATATATATATATATATATATATGTTGTGCGCACATGCCACATTTGTTTGTCGCACACAAACACACACACACACACACACACACAATCTGTAACTCACTTGTTCCTCTCTGTTGTTTATGCTGATCAAATCTGCTCCTCTCTCTGTACAGTATCTTCTGCTTTCAGTCCAGTTCTTCTTCTCAGAGGAAATGAAGACTGAATTTTTAGAACATTTTTAGATATATATATTTTTTAATCTCTTTATGAGCACTTTAAAACTTCAGAGTTTTGGATAAATAGGCTTTTGGCTCTTTCAGATTTCTTTAAAATATCTCCATTTGTGTTCGGAAGATTTGTGTTCGGAAGATGAACAAAAGTCTTATGGGTTTGAGAGTTGATGGGGAGTTAATGACAGATTTGTAATTTTTTGAGTGAACTAACCCTTCAGTATCACATAGAGAATGTTTTAAGTTCCCCAAATGTTTTTATTCTGCATCCTTTTTGGGAACTTAATTGTGGGCTTCAGATCCCCCAGTACCCATTCAGGATACCTGTTTCCCAGGTTCACATTATTTTTTCCAACCCCTTTATATTTAAAAGAAGAGTAATTTGGTTCCACCTCATTAAAAAAAAGATAACATATTTTATGTCGCTGATGCTGCGTGACTTTTGCGAACTGCTCTGAACATGCACTTTGGCTGGTACAACTGTAAATATATTATTATTCTAAACTTTTCATTAACTTAAGTACACTGTAAAAAATAATAAGTTGGGCCAACTTAAAATTTTAAGGCAACCAGCTTCAGCAGATTTTTGAGTTTACTCAACTTAAAGGTCAATTAGTTGTACAAACTTTTGTGCATGTTTAATCAACATAATATATTAAGTTAAGTGAACTTTTAGTTAAACTTCCAATTTTGTGTTTAGTTGACTAGAAATATATTTTTAAATTATAAAAACTCCATAAGTTTACAAAACCTGATAGTTGAAGTTGCTGTAAAAAAAAAAAAAATCAAAAGTTGAGAAAACTTAAGTTTAAGGCAACCAGTTTAAGAAGGTTTTTGAGGTCTCAACTTGGGAATGGGGGGGGGGGGGTTATTTTTTTTTTTTTTTTTACAGTGCAGCTTTAGGACTTTAGGTTTTACTCAACCAGTTTTAAGTTCAGCATAAAACTGTCAATCCAATATGAATTTATTAAATGCTACTATGTACAACATTGGTCCTCAAAAAATCTTTAAATGGACAGAATCACAATGTTTTTTATTTCATCAATATGATTTTTTATTTTTTTTTTGTAGAACAGCAAATTTAAATCACAAACCAAATCAAGTAATTTCATTTGCAATACAATAAATTAAATAATTACAATAAAAAAAAAAGTCTATTCAAGTTAAGAGCTTATGTCACATTTGAGTTGCAAAAGTAAAAACTTCACACAATTCAAGTCCAAAATAATATGCAACAATAACAACAGGTCCAGTCAAAAATGTATTGGCTTTCATATCTGTCCTTCATATCTATCAAAATCAATATAAAATTAATTGCAATGGCGATAAAAGTGTGTGCATAGCAACAAAGAGTTTGTGGCTCATTGTCTTTTAGTTCTGCATTTTGAATAACGATATTTGCTCTGAAGTCTGTAAAGGAAAAGCTGCAATGTTTTTGACTTCTGTGACCACTGGATGATGAAATCAAATGCGTTTTTGTTTTAAACACTGGCTAAAAGGGCACCTTAAAGTTTCATGATTTTTTAAAATGGCTGCTTACACGTTTGCAGTAATCAGGTGTTTTACAAATTTCCTTAAAGTCACACAATTCACAATTAAATGTTAAGTGACTCTCACGTGAAGATAAGCACTTGTGTGATCTTAAAAGGTGAGACTTCAACCAGTGGTTTTAAAGGAGCAGATGCAATCTGTGTAGAGGCAGGGTAGTTGGCGGTATCTTTCCTGGTAGTGGCACAAGTGGTCATGTTTCAAAAGGACCTCCTGGGCAGGGTGTTCAAATCTGCATATCTTGCACTGAATCACCCTAATCAGAAAAAAAAAAAACAATACAGTGGTAGAACTAATTCTTTGGGCAACAACATAAGATTTTATTTTATTTTATTTTTAACCACAAGGGATACATTAATTTATTGCTAGAGAAAAAATATAAAAGAGCAACTTAAAATACTATCATAAAGCAAGCAAGTTGGTTAAACGAATATCAAATAATAATAATAAAAAAACTACTATGAATTTAAGATTTAAAATAGCTCTTAAATTATTTGTATGAATTTAAGCTTTAAATACAGATTTATAGTCCACCTAGCAAACATAAGCTCCACAAATACTTTGCACTGAACCAGCACATAAATGTAAAATAAGTTAAATGAAGAAAATACATCTTTGAGATGAAAACACACAAGCTTATCTTATACGGTTACATTTGTTTTAACTTTTTTTCTTAATATACTTATAACTTCAATTACCTTATTCAAAACTCAAAGGCACCCACACAACTGTACAAAATGAACGTATTATAACCAAATAAAGAAAACTCTACATCCTTAATCATAATCTAAATCCTTTTACTTAATATATATAAAACAGTGCTTACCTAAGTCATGACACTGTCGGGAAAAACTGCCACTGAATGACTTAAGACAGCTCGAAGACGAAGCAGGAGAAGCTGAACTGACCAGCTTGGAGCCACCTAAGCAGTTGTACAGAAGCGCATATTGTGAACAAATACCATTCAGATGTTATTGTAAATTATTATCATAGCCTGCATAGAACATTACCTGCCAGAGCAATTGCACTGTCAAAAAATAAATAAATAGTAAAAAAACCACCAAAAAAAAAAACCTGGCGCTCGTCTGACCCGAGGCAACTCGAAGACGAAGCAGGACATGTAATGATTTTATTAGTAAGTTTAAAGAAGGGTTTTCGCCATTATGTAGTTTCTGTAAAGAAGAAAATGAAACAATTGTACATCTATTTTTCAGTTGTAATTATACCAAATTATTTTGCTCCCAAGTTTCTTGGTTTCTTTTGGAGTTATTTTACAAGTCTGTCACTATAACTGATGTAATGGTCTTGTTTATGGATTGTGATACTGGTTTATTGGAAATTGATAATATAATTAAAATTCTTACTCTATTAGGAAAATATCATATACATAAAGCAAAATGCATATCGACTGTACCAAATGGTAGACTATTTTCCACTGATCTGAAGATTTTTTATGACTCTCTAACTTCAATACAGAATAATCGAAAAGCTCTAAAGACATCTAAACTGCTGAAAAGGATACTGAATGTATTAGAATCATGATTGATATGTGATACAGGATGCAGAATTTCAATCTTATTGTTTTACAGATTCAAATGTCTCTGTATTCCCCATTTTTGTTATCTCAATAAAAAAAAGAAAAAAAAAAAAGAAGACGAAGCAGGAAAATTGAAATGACTAACTTGCCGCCACCTACACCGTTGTAAAGAAGTGCATATTGTGAACAAATGTCATTCAAATCATGTCTTAAATTGATACACAAAAACCACCACTTACCGGAGTGATAACAATGACGGACCAACATTAACCGGGCGCCGCCTGAGGCAACTCTAAAACGAAAGGAAATACGGTATACAAAAGCACATATTTAGAACAAACATAATTAAACTCTTATGGTAAATATTATATATAGAACAGCACCAACCGGAGAGATTAACTTACACTGTCAGGCAGAAAAAGATAGGCGACGTCTGACCTGAGGTAACTCATAAGACCAGGCGGGAAAATTGAACTGACTAACTAGCCGCCACCTATGTTGTACAAAAGCGCATATTGTGAACAAATTTCATTTAAATCATGAATTGATACACATCACAATGACTGAATAAACGGGCGCCGCTTGAGGCAACTCGAAAAAGCGGGAGAAATTAAAATGGCGTTGTATAAAAAAAGTGATCGAACTGCGCATGCTCATCAGCCTTTGTGGGCAATACTAATAACAAACTGAAAGTTGTTAGTTGTTCCAACTTTAAATATTAATTTGGTTTAAACAAATTGATCTAAATTTCTATTTTACTTACTTTTCTGTGTTATCTCAACTTTTTTAAATGTTAAATAGTTGAATTAACTTTAAAAACTGAGTTTGTAATACAAACTGTAAGTTGGATTTTTTTACAGTGCTGGAGTGGGGCCCCTGGAGTGATATATAAATGAATAATGAACAAATAATAAATGAAGACTGAAATCTCACTTATAAATTGGAAAACTCTGTGACGTTCACTCACAAGGCATTTCTGGATAAATGAAATGCACTTCTGGAGTCCCATTTTGCACATTATGTATTATGGACATGAAATGGGAGTCTGACAAAAGGAGACATTCAAAATGTGCAGTTGTGGGTGTCCTCCAGGAGCAATGTTGAGAAACAGTTTTAAATGTTAATCAATTATTACGAAAGTTTTGTATTGTTGAACTTGTCTCGGAAAGGTGTGTGATGTTCCTATGGCAGAATGAACTGTGAAATCCTCTTCTCACAGATCCATTGAAATTGTACATTACATGCAACATCAAGCCACCCTACTAAATTAGCCCACTCTGGCAGTTTAGGCACAGCTACAGTCACAACACAGTCCTCGTCTACAATGCCTTGTCCTGAATTTGGCTCTGTTATTGCTCCATTGGATGCCCAGAAGCTGAAACTACAGATCAGTGTTAGATGTTCAGTGCTGCTTTCTGTTTGATATGATACTGACTGTGAGAATAATTTTCTTCTTTTGTATCTTTTATTCATTTCCATGTGCCCTCCGCATCAGTGTCAGTCAGACCAATATAAAATACAGCATTACCAGACTTGTTGTGAACAAAATCCTGAGCAAATAAATTTGTGTCATAAAAAAAAAATTTTTTTTATCATAAATAGACACATTCCATCTCACATTCAGCTGCTACACACTGTAAATACACATGCTCTTACTCACTTTTTCCTCTCTGTTGTTTATGATGATCAGATCTGCTCCTCTCTCTGTACAGTATTTTCTGCTCTCAGTCCAGTTCTTCTTCTCTGTAGACATGAAGTAAAAACTGGACTGATAGCAAGTCCATCCAACTGTTAACAGAACCAGTTCAGCTGTTAGTTTATTATCTCCATTCACACTCATCTGTCTGTAACTTGTATCTGTAAGTTTTATTGTACATTGTGTACACTAAAGTTACTGAGACCACAACCAACTATATTTTTTTAGACCACAACCAACTCTATCAAAAAATATAAAAAATAATAATAATAAATAAAATAATAATTTTAAAAAAAAAAAATCTGGCATATAGCAAATAAGTATGTAGACTAAAGAAACTTTACCACAAATCTGAAGGTAACTGGTCAGGTTTGTGTTCTTGATTATTAGCTGCTCTCTCTCATTGGTCAGGTTTGTGTTCTTGAGTATTAGCTGTTCTCTCTCATTGGTCAGGTTTTCATTATTGGATATGAACTGTTGTCTCTCTTGAGTGAGTGTGACACACAGTGCTATGACTGCAGTCAGCAGAAGAAAACACACAGCAGCACCAAACACACTACAGCTGCTCTGTAGTTTCTGATCCTTTCACTGAACTTCCTGAAGAACAAACATGCTTTTATTCTCTTTATTTATCCACTTATGATTGTGATGATTTTCCTTGTGTTGAGTCTACCTGTGAGTTCAGATGATTTTCCTTGCGTTAAATCTTTTCCAATTTTACCTCTTATAACGTCATTTTCATAAATACTATCGATTTTCTTTTACACCTTCAGACAGTTTTGGTGTCAAAATAACACTAGTGTCTCTCCTTGAGTGGACTGTGTTGTTCTCATCATCTGTGTTTGTGTGGCCAGTATTTATGCAGACAGGAACTTCAACTCACTGCAGAAGTAGACTGGATTTGTTTCCCCTTCTTTACAGTGTGGATTTAGTTTATTGTAATGGGATTTAAATGCATATATAAAGACATAGTTATTCATTGTCTTTGTTTAAATTCATCAGGGGCTTGTACATTTTGACAGTGAGTGCTGCTGGAAATCTTTTTGTTGCTGCTACATCAGCAGTCCAGAGCGGTGAGCAGTTTACAGTTTTAGCAGCAGCTGCGTTTACATATTTTTCAAGAAGTGTGAGTTATTTGATGATTTTCAAGGAGGTAAACTTTTTTAACAGAACTACTGTCAGTAACTGTTGAGGTTTGTCAAATCCTAAACATCTTTTGGTTTCTGTAGTGCAGTTCAATTCAATTCAATTTAATTAAAACGTCAGTAACTGCTATATTTTACAGTAAAAAAGTTTTGTACATGCTTGTTTTAAGGAAAAAGTTTTGTAAATGATTGTTTTATGGTTGTTTAGATTTTTTTTATGAAGTGTAAAAAAAAAAAATAAAAAATACAATATATTACATTCTTTCTAGTTTATATGGTTTAAAATTATACAAAGAAATGCATGATTAATTAGCATTGATAAGTTGCTGAATATGAAGCATGTCTATGGTGTTGTATTAAAGTAAATTGTGAAAAGTCTTATGAAACTGAACTGTGAAATATTATCCGATGTGTATGTTACTATATGTATGACATGCAATAGGTTATTTGTTGTCACAGGTTTTCCTGTTATGACAGGCTTCTGAAGTGATTATTAAATATAAAGCAAAACCATATGCGGCTGTGAAGGGGAACTACAGGGATCTGTTCTCCATCCATTTCTTCTTCCTTTTTTTTTTTTTTTTTTTTTTTTTTCATCTAATCAGGGTTATGTTTTTTTTTTTTTTTTTTTTATATTATGCTTTGCCTTTTTACTTAAAGAGGTTTGTTTAAACAAGATTAAGTTAAATTGTACTTACAAGTGCAAATACAGTTTTGAAGGCTCGTTGCAATTACTGTCAACATTATTTACTATTTTCTCTTTTCTTTGCACTGAGTGTAAATAGTGGCAGATACTTGCACCCCAGTGTGTTCTTCTGTGTAATTATAGTATGTAATATAACAACATGTTCAGTTTATGATCATATACAGTTCATATAAAGGCCAAGATCTATTAAATTTACATTAGACACTTCATTTACAGTAAGAACTTGAACACCCATAGGAATGGCTTAGCACACCTACAGAAAAACAGAATATTCACCATTATTTTCAACCAACCAATAATCCAATAAACCAACCGACCGACCAATAAATAAGTTTCAGGAACCTCTCTAACTGTTGGTTCTCATGTTGGGCACCAGCAGGCATATTCATAATAAGTTTTGTTTTTATATTTTGTTTTGAATTATAAAATGAAATGATGGATTGTGTTTTCAGTTTAATTATTCATTTTTTTTTTTTTTTTTGGATTTTAATAATTTATTGTAGGTTTGGATTGTTCTTTTATTTTAGTTATTTTTATTCTAGTGATAAGACTCATGGAAAGAATATGTGAATGAAGATGTGAACTCTTGAGAAATTAACACCAAGCATAATTCAGCACTCAGTAATTAATAATACTAAATAATTAATGTCATATGGATTATTTTATAAAATGTGGATTTTTTTTTTTTTTTTTTAATAATGAGTAGATGAGTATAATGAAAACAAAGATGTTTTATATTATACTTAGTTTGATTTAATTATACAGAATACCACAATAACACATAATAAAAATAAAACAGAAATGCTGTCAAAATATCTCCTAGCAATTTTCTCTTTTTTTAAAAAAAAAAGCTTGAAAATGGTCCATTCAGAATTTCCATTTTTAGGCAAACTTTAATGTTTATCAAGTTGAATTTTACTTGACAAAATGCATTTATTCAGAACATCCTGCAACATCATCACAGACTAGGCCTGAGTCACACATATTAGAGGAGTTTAGGTTTGATGTCATAATACACTTCTGTAAATAAATACAAATTCAGTGGTTTTTAAGACAGATTTGTTTTATCTTAACCATCATGATGTTTGCATTGTAATTATGTGACCAAACATGTGACCAAAACATTTTCCTTGTTTCTTTTATCTTACGTATGATTTTTTGTGGAGTGTGCAGACTTTTGTCAAGTATTTTGCATTGTAACTATCACATCTAACATACTTCTCTCACACACCATTTTCTTTTATGAAAAATGAATACAAATACAAACTTGGGATGAATTAATAATATTTCTGCAGCCTTAACTCCAATTTAATACCTTTGTTTTATTCAAACTTGTTTTAAGTATTGGAGTGTTTCACAGTGACTGGTGATGTATAACTGAATAATGTACAAATAATAAAAGACTGTAATCTCACTTATATAGTGGAAAACTCTGACGTTCACTCACAAGGCATTTCTGGTTGAATGAAAAACAATTCTGGGGTCCCATTTTGCACATTATGTATTATGGACATGAAATGGGACAAAAGGAGTCATTCAAAATGTGCAGTTGTAGGTGTCCTCCAGAAACAAGGTTGAAAACACTGTTTTAAATGTTAATCAATTATTACAAAAGTTTTGTATTGTTGAACTTGTGTCAGAAAGGTGTGTGATGTTCCTATGGCAGAATGAACTGTGATCTCTTCTCACAGATCCATTGATAAGATGTATTACATGAAACATCAAACCACCCTACTAAATTAGGCCACTTTGCCGGAGGCACAGCTACAGTCACAACACAGTCCTCGTCTACAATGCCTTGTCCTCCATTTGGCTCGGTTATTTGTCCATTGGACGCCCAGAAGCTGAAACTACAGATCAGTGTTAGTCTACAATGCCTTGTCCTCCAATACTGACTATGAGAATAATTAGTTTAATTCAGTAATGTCTCACCTAGAGGTCAGTGTGCTGTTATCAACCCATTTCCATGTGCCCTCCACGTCAGTGTCAGTCAGACCAATATAAAATACAGCATTACCAGACGTGTTGTGAACAAAATCCTGAACAGATAAAAAGGTTGCACATTTACATCATAAAGACACATTTCTTCTGGCCATCTCACATTCAGCTGCTACACACTGTAAACACACATTCTCTTACTCACTTTTTCCTCTCTATTGTTTATGATGATCAGATCTGCTCCTCTCTCTGTACAGTATTTTCTGCTCTCAGTCCAGTTCTTCTTCTCTGTAGACATGAAGTAAAAACTGGACTGATAGCAAGTCCATCCAACTGTTAACAGAACCAGTTCAGCTGTTAGTTTATTATCTCCATTCACACTCATCTGTCTGTAACTTGTATCAGAAAGTATACTCATACATTGTGTACACTAAAGTTACTGAGACCACAACCAACTCTATCATGCTTTAAAAAAGTCTGATGTATAGCAAATAAATACACAGACTGAAGAAACTTTACCACAAATCCGAAGTTCATTTCTTAGCTGTTAGGTTTGTGTTCTTGATTATTAGCTGCTTGAGTATTAGCTGTTCTCTCTCATTGGTCAGGTTTGTGTTCTTGAGTATTAGCTGTTCTCTCTCATTGGTCAGATTTTCAATCTTGGATATGAACTGTTGTCTCTCTTGAGTGAGTGTGACACACAGCACTATGACTGCAGTCAGCAGAAGACCACACAGCAGCACCAAACACACTACAGCTGCTCTGGAGCTTCTGTTCCTCACTGAATCACTTCCTGAAAATGACAGACATTATGTTATTCTATATTCTCCTCCATTTCTCTATCCGATTTACACCAGCTTTTATGAGTAAATGTTTTTGCAATTAATCTCAGTTACCTGTTTGTTGAGGTGTTTGGGTTTTCGGTGTTTGGTTGTCAAAGTCTTCTTTGTCTTTCTTATGTTTCATATCTCTTACAGCCTCAGCACTCACATAGATATCAACCATCTTCTCTATTCTGTCTTCTGAGTCCATTATCGAACCTTTATCCATACTTTCATTCTCATGCCCAGGCATTTTCCATACAGGTTTGGATAGCTACAACCTTTTAATTTTGATGCGTAAATGTGAAGTATTAAACAAAGCTATTTCCTACCTAACTAACTACTACTGTCTCCTAAGGGGTATTTCCTTGTACTCCTGATGTATCTGTGTGTTTGTAGTAAGGGTTCATGTATTTATACAAAAAGGAACTTGCGATATGCAGGAAGTTAACACAAATGTCACAATCTTCTGTGATGGGATTGGTGAACGTAAATGAGTGACATTTAATCTGTAACCCTGCAACAGCCTTTAATATCAAATATAAAATTTATTTTTACATGTTAACATTAGCATCACACTTGGACTTTAGCAAGTTCTTGAGGTCTCATGAGAATCCTGAAATATAAATTCAGAAATGATTATGTTGTTAGGAGAGATGGCATGAAAGAATAAAACACTTTTTTTTCTCTCTCTCTCGGGATATCTATCAGTATGTGGGAAAAAATACTTTGCAAACTTCACAACTTCTCATTCTACTGTCAGAAGATCTAGCACAGAAGACAGATGTACTCAAAATATATTTTTGGGCAAGCAAATGCACTTAATTTCTCTTTTATCCAATTGCACACTGGCATGTGACTCATGGGTTTATTTAAATCAAACAGATATTGAACGCAAGCAGAGTCAGACATTCTTCTATATTAGAGAATGGTTCTAACTACCGGCTGTCAAGATGCTTCATCGTGGCTGCTTTGTTCTGCAACTTCAGAAAAGCCAAACTCAGCAGGCAAGCCAGCTAAAACTATTATGTTGCTAAACTGTCAGACAACTTTTCCCTCCTCTCTGTCGTTTACTTTCTCTTCGTCTCTCCGCGCAATTTCTCCCACCTGAGGTTTTAATTGTCAGAGCAACTGAAGTGACATGACAGAAGTCATTTTGTGGTCCATTGTGTTTATTTGCAAAAGACAGGCCCAACAATTAGCATGTCACTGAAAAGCATTGTTCTAAACTTCCCAGTCGTTAAAGGTAATCTTCCTGAAAAATGCACTCTTTGCTTCAGTCATTGGCTTCATATGGGTTATATGTATTTTAAGGAGATACAGTGAAAAAAATATTATTTTTAATCAGTATGTATGGATGCATGTATTTATTTATTAGTAAAACATTTCTGAATGTCTTTAAACAAGGTACATATAACTAAGTTTTTGGTCTGTTTAAAGCATAAATTCTTAATGTATTATGTGTTTTTCCCCATTGTTCTGCATGTACTGTATGTGTGAAAATATTAATTGTTTTGTATTTATTGTATGTTTTATTATTTTATTTATATATAATATAATAATATCTATTTTCATTTTTACGGCTGCATTCTTTTAGAAAGTTAATTTTTAACAATCAGCAATGTTGTTTCTGTCAGGAGTGCATTTCCACTCTATAAACATTATAAACAAATTGTAATTATATTTCACAGTATTACCTTTTATCTGATCAAACGTATGCAGTTTGCAGGATATTATAAGTTTAAGGCTTCAAAAAGTATGAAGTCCTGTTAATGTTGTTTTAGGAACATACAAAGTTATCAGAAGTGCAGTTTCCTCTGTACTGTACAAACCACAAAGTAGAGGAAGTTGATTTTAGCACTATTAAAAATATAAATAACAGACTCTCTGTTCCCATATAGTCTCATATTTCTGCTGGCCAAAATGGTCTTAAAGGGATACTCCAGCCCAAAATGAAAATTTTGTCATTAATCACTTACCCCCATGTCATTCCAAACCCTTTAAAACTTCGTTCGTCTTCGGAACACAATTTAAGATATTTGGGATGAAAATCAAGAGGCCTGTGACTGTCCCATAGACTGCCAAGTAAATAACAGTGTCAAGGTCCATAAAAGGACCTATATCACCGTATGCTCTTCCGAATCATCCACGCCACAAGGATGCACTGTTTCTATGTGTATTTAGCTTTGATTTGAAAGAAAACAGCTCATCGTTGTGGGGCGGATGATACAGAAGGGCATATGCAGCATACGGTGATATGGAGAGACACAGAGGAGACTGTTGACAAAGGGATTGTTGAATAAAGTCGTTTTTTTGTTTTCTTCACTTACAAAAAGTGTTCCTGTCGCTTCATATAACCCAGATTGCATGTCTGATGGCAGATGGAGTATTCTGATGACGACTTTCATATATTTTATGGACCTTGACACTGCTATTTACTTTGCAGTCTATAGGACAGTCACAGGCCTCCCAGTTTTCATCCAAAATATTTTAAATTGTATTCTGAAGACGAACGAAGCTTTTACGGGTTTGGAACGACATGGGGGTAAGTGAATAATGACAAAATTTTCATTTTGGGGTGGAGTGTCCCTTTAAGAGGTTTTCTGTTCTGCTATGTTGTCCACCATTCCACCATTCAGTACAAAAAAAGCAACAAATATATTGATTCTAAGAGCTTATATATTTTGAATTATATATTCAGTGTCCTTTCCCAGAGTTTTTCACTGTCAGTCAATCTTAAACGCTGTCTGTACAGAGACAAAATTTAAAATGGCCTCTGCTTATTTTTCGAACAGTTTGATTGGCTGCTACCCTGGAGCGTGTATCAGGTCTTTGTCTGGGTTGACAAGAAGTCAGGCATGAAGGATATGACACTGTAATGAATCACCGTTATCGCGGCCATTAGAAGGCCCACACGCTAAAGTTTGAGTGACTGGTGTAGGAAGGCAAACACTAACGGCCCGCGTGTATCCATCAAGCGCCTGCCATTGTTCATCCACATTAGAGGGGCAGCTTTCTAATGGTAATTGAGTTTGTTTCGTTTGGCAAAAGCAGGAAAAATGCCACCGGCTCCACTGATGAGGGTCCTCGATTAGGCCTCAGCTTTATTTCCCATTCCTTTTACACAACTGGAGAGACCGCTCCACATAAATGATGAGACAGGCTCTCTTCAGCAGGGCTCCAAGAGGGAGGCTCGCGGTCCCGGCAGGTCCCCCGCGCACGTGTAATGTGGGAGCTTTATTCTGATATGAAATGCCAAGGGTGCAGGCATCCATCCATCATCGTTACGGCTGTGGCTTCTGTTTGGGCTCAGTACAAGATACACATTTGATTCACTATATTTGAATTATTTTGAACTCTCAACGCAGCTTTAGTTTACTTTCTCTCAGTGCGTCTCGATTAGTGTTGCTCAGAACAAATTCTTCAGCTCACGTTCCTCTGATAACACGGTGCGTTTTACTGGTGAACATTAATAGATTTCATAACGTCTTTCCCCAGACATTAGTGGATAATTATCTTACCCATGGCTCTACCTCATAAAACTATTAAGTTTTTCTGTGAAATTAAGTTGTCAAAAATCTGCTTCAATAAAACAGTGTTTAGAGGAGGAGCAGCAGTAGTAACAGTAAACTCTGAGTTTCTTACGACTATACATATTGAAGAGGAAAGATCTGATCTGGTAAAGAAAACCAGTTAAATCTGACAGTAAACTGATAAACAAAGCGTCCTTTAACATCAGCAAAAAGGTCACTGTGTGTTCATGCTTAAGAATATTGAGGGGCTGATTTGTAGCAGTGAACTTTTCACTACAAATTTAAATCATTAATACTTGTCCGTAAATGTCAGATCGGTAATAATACTCAAACCAATAACATGATGTTGTTGTTAATGAGTTTAAAGCAATACAGTAAATGAGCTCCTTTATTATGAGTTGTGTTATAATGGGATGCTTAGCTTCATCTTAAAAGTGCGATAATCAAATATTATATTTCGCAAAGGTGCAATAAGTTGTTCCAGTACTGTCTGTACTAGGTTACTGCCCCAGATAATTTAAGCATATTGATGTTTAAGTCGTTTATTCCAATAATTCCAGTGTTAGACATAAAGTGAAGCGCTTGACTCAGTGCTGCTGTTCTAGCCAAACTTCATTAGAGGCACATAGTTGAAAGCAATCTCAGATGTCAGTGAAACAGCAGTGCCCCATCGACTACAGTAACTGAAACTGCAGGTTGAGAAGAGCAAATCAAGGGTTAGACTTAGTCTCATCTGCTTTAAACTATTAAAAGTCCCCCAGCTGTGCCTATAGACTCCCACCCTTACACAAGAAACACAGTTCGCCAGTATTTCCAGCCCTCCTGCTGTCCTGCGCCTGTACAGTACATGACTAGAGAAAAGTTTTATGCATTTCAGGAGAATAATATTGTCATTAAACCTATGAAACAGCACAAAAGAAAGTGTGGGAATTATATAGTGACCAAACATTGTTAAAAACAAGCAAAACATTATTGTATTTCACTTTATGAGGTGCATCCTGGGATGATTTTCAAACCGTAAAGAGTACCTGTATATGCTAGAAACAATGAAAAATGTTTTTCCTTAACGTATAGACTTTTTCCTGACTATGTAGGCTTGTGTAGATTTTATTTATTTGTTTGTTTCTAATATATAAAAGTAATATTGTGAAATATTATTACAATTTAAAATAACTTTTGTATTTTAATATATATTAAAATGTAATTTATTCATGTGGTGGCAAAGCTGTATTTTCAACAGCCATTAATTTAATGTCACATCAGATTATCATTATTTTGGGTAAAAGTTAGGCTTTTTAATATTTATGTATAAACCATACTACATTTTTCCAGGATTCTTTATGTGTTTCTTAAATATAGCTGTGAAACTTTTATTACTGCAATTAATATTGATAACTATAACTTACTGTAATTTTTAATTATTTAAATATTTTTTACTTGCATGTTGTGGTCTGGTTTATCCAAATTGATCTGAAATCTGAAGTCCAATATTAAGTTGTAAGTGCACATCAATATTGCAATAATGGCGTATTGAGATAACTGATCATCACATAAAAATATTGAAACTAAATGTTGCTACTATTTTACTTAGAATAAAAAAAGAATGTGTTAAATATGTAAACTCTGAAGTGAAAGAAATGAACCAAACAGGATGGCAGATAAAGGAATGACAGAGAATGAGAAACATTAACTGGAGTTATTTCTCCTAAATAAAGCCAGCGATAAATGCAACATTTATTATAATAATGGGTTCATGAGATAATTGTTGTAAGTTTATTTTTTAAATATACTTCCTATGTTGATTCTACACACATTTGACATTATGTTTGTTTACAAATTAGGTGCAAGTGTTACAGTTTTTGTGATTGACAGTCATAATAAACATATATAAAATAGGGTACAATCATTCTGTTTGTGTGTAACTGATCATACATTGTGATTTGGGTGATGGAGATCAGCCTGGTCATACAGGAAGTGTTTGCCAGGTTATGCAACTTACCACACACACCACAGATTGGCCTGAAAACACTCCGAACTGCTGTGCTCAATGTTGTATCTTAAAATGATTGAGGAAGTCCTGAATAATGCACACTCCGAGGGGTCCGTTTTTGCTTGCATTATGACTAGAGAGATGTTTCTGCTGACCTCGATTCCATCCTCATGAACAAATCCCAGGTGTTTTTGTGCAGTCAGACACACTCTAAATTGCTTTATCAAGTGGCCCCTCATGTATTTATGAATGCTGTGTGTGGATTGCGTGCTGAGAGCGAGGGTCTGCGCTTCTGTGTGGTAAATGAATAATAGACGGAGTGGAAAAGAAATATGGATGAGTTATACAAGCAGCCTTTGGGTGGATGAGGGCGGATAAACTTCCCCTTCATCTCTCTTCTGACGGACCACCCTGGAGAGTCACCAAAACGTGCTGATTTGTTCAAAAATCATGATTTTTTATGGAAAAAGGCATGTGGAAGTGAAAAGCCACACTAACATTCACAGTAGGTGAAAGAAAGAGAAATCTACATTTTCCTTGTCATCTGAAAGACGGTTTCTTAGAAACACCTCCCTCCTGCGACGGACCATCTCTTCTCGCTCATTCTCTCCATCTCTGTCTTTTCCCTTTGAGGGTTTCACGCTATCCTCATTACAGAAAAGCCGACACACAGTCGCACGGCTGCTCTATTGGCATTGATTTCACCGGTCACTGATGAAGAGCCTTCCCTCAGGAGTCGTCAAACTTCAAAACTGCGCTCAGAAGTCTTTGTTAGCGAGTTTCCACAAAGTGACACAGTGAAAAGAAATAAAAGTAGCCTGAAAATGAGAGGCCAGGTCTTGTTATGAAATATTGACAGTCTGACATTTGCTCTGTATGGTCTGTGTTTTCATTCAGTCTTCCGTTCCTCTTTAGATCCAGAAAGATGAATACGCCACGCTTCCTCTTTTCTATTGCTCGCATTCAGTATGTACCAACTTATATTTCTTTTAATATTTATAGAAACTATTTTGAGACTTGAAGGAACAGTTCAGTCATTTATTCACCCTCATGCCTTTCATAACCAGTTCAAAAGGAGATATTTACTGTAACTATATTATATTATATTATATTATATTATATTATATTATATTATATTATATTATATTATATTATATTATATTATATTATGTAAAAAAACTATAAATAAAGAATAATAAATCTCTTGTCTGAAGATATATCCTCCTTGGTTTGCAGAAAAAATATATTTTATAGTAAACGGGGTTCTGCATGTGCTGCATTTTCACTCATGTCTGTGGAAACAATCCCCCCCTCTCCTCCACCCATCAATCATTAGATATGAGCTAGCTCTAAACTATTCATTTGAAGAAACAGAGCGAAATGCGTGGGGAAAAAAGTAAATGTGTTTGAGTAATGGGCTTGCCTGAACTGTCTGTCATTCTTAGCAGTACCTGTTTGACTCCACTCGTTTTTAAAGATTCATGATTTCTATATCCTTCAGCTTACTGGAAATGGGAAAATGTAACACCAGCACATAAGGGATTTTTTTTTAATGTCCAAAGTGTCAGTGTTTTATAGAGCTGCCGGCTGCACCCGTCGCTGTAGGGGGTCCAGGGTTTTACTGAAGCGTTGTGTGAAACAAGGCCTGGGGATACGGGTGAAATATTTAAAGATCAAAGTTCTGACTTTTCACTCTGCCTTTTAAGAGAAATGTGGCAGAATGTGTGAATGATTGAGACATTCGTATGTTATGACTTTGGGTTGAACTGTTGCATACTGACTATAATATTTGGTAAAATGGTGCAAGTGAGGTTTTGAAACTTCTGTAATAGTTGCATATGAGTCTCTCATTGTGAAAAACTATCATTAGAGCATTTGTAGACTGTTAGGTTAGGGTTAGTAGAATAAGTTGCTGTACTTGCAAAGTTATTCAGTAGAATGTTAAGTGACCCTCAAAATAAAGTGTTAATGGATTTAAGCAGACAGTTTACTAACACTCTAATGACTGCTGGCTGACATGTACTAGCAAAGTTAAAAGGTAGTTGAATGTCTAAAGTGGACTATCAAAATAAAGTTTTACCAAAAAAACACCCGTGGATCAACTTTATCATCATTAGAAATTCTATTGATGATAAAGGATTTTTTTTATGAATTCAGCTGTTTATATATATATACATATACATATACAGTATGTGTGTGTGTGTGTGTGTGTGTGTGTGTGTGTGTGTGTGTGTGTGTGTGTGTGTGTGTGTGTGTGTGTGTGTGTGTGTGTGTGGAAAATTGTGTGTGTGTGTGTTTTTTTTTGTATATCTTATTCAGGTCAGTACTAAAAAAAAAAATAACATGCATTTTGTATGATCCCTTGTATTTTGGTAATATATATTCAGCAATAATTACATTGATCAAAAGTGACTCTAGAATGTGTACAATGTTACCAAAAAAAAATATATTTTGAATAAATAATTGTATTCTTTACTGTTATAACTTTCTAAACATCAGCAACTTCTGAAACATATGTATCATGGTTTCCACAAAAAATATTAAGCAGCTCAACTGTTTTTAACACTGATTCAACGTTAAGAAATGAGCATCAAAACAGCATATTAGAATGATCATGTGACACTGAAGGCTGGAATAATGGCTGCAGAAAATCAGTTAAAATTTTAAATATAGTAAAACAGAAAACAGTTTTCACTGTGTTTTTGATCAAATAAATGCAGTATTCTTTCAAAAAAAAAAAAAACAACATTGTGTTGGGGCCAAAGAAAAGAAGACAGTAGTTGAGTGACTGTATCTGAAAGAGGAAAGACACAGTTACTGGTGAGAATATTTGGTCATCAGAGAACCAGACCTGTTTCACTTCTCATTTCTTACAGTAATACAATTGAAAGATCATTTCCTTCCTGATTTACTCTGGCATGGGATTTTTCTTATTATAAAATGTAAATTTAATAATGTGAAGCAGACTAATTTGAGGAGAAAGACAGAAAGGTTTTAATACTCTCTGTCTTTGCAGACGTGACCTTTCAGATAAAATCTGAGAGAGTAGAGGTGATCAAAAAAAGTCGCTCGTATTTGACCTTTTGACAGTTAATGAGATTTGATTAAAACCTGATCCATCCATTTACCTCAAATCAAGTCTCTGGTTTTGAATATAATTTATTTGTATGGTCAAAGAAACTTTCCATGTTCATGTTTCATCCAGGAAACTGTTTTCATCCAAGCGCCCACAGTCACGTATTGTGTGTGGAGGTGATTGAGTTTATGACTCCTCTGGGTCCTTTTGTTTATTTAACTGATGTGCAGGTTGGTGCAGAGGAATGCCGGCATAATCACTTTAAGCAGGATAAATTCAATATTCCAGATTAAATGAAAAACAAACACAACAGTGCCTCTTAGTAATGTGAGACAACAAGGTAGATTCAACGAGATGTAATAAAGATGACTCTGAAAAAGCTAGTTTAAGTGGGCGTGATTAGATTTATTAGCCCATTTGCATGAAGATGGACACTATTTGCCTATCAAGCGATGACTCATGGGTTTGTTGCAGGGAAAACAAAAATACCCAGATGAAATAATTTCCAGTCCAATTTATATGATTGCACTTGATCTAATTTGTTTTCTTCAGCTTCTTCTGAGTGTTTAACTCATCATTTAGGGCTGTGCTAGCATGCTAACATACCGATGATCTGAGTCTCAATTTGAGGTAAATTGAGTGTACCCAGACTTTCTTTTTTACCTTTAAGGATGATTTTTGGCAGGATGACAGGATGATTTTTGTTGTGCTATACAGATGACAGTGACAGAATGGCAAACCGTGCATTAAGGTTTCATAAAATTCTGCGTTTTTAAAGTGTTTTTTCCAGCAGCCCGTAAGCAAAATGTACATGAAACTCCAGCTCGGTTGTAGTGATTAATATTGCACTGCAGATAGCAACTGACTCAGATGTGTATATTCTTTGAATTCATTGCTTGTAAGGGACAAATTTTATGCATCTTGATAAAGTTTCGATGGGTATTTGAAGAATTATGTTGTTGTACTGGTAAACCAGCTTTCCCAGGTTGGAGGAAAGCAGGGATGGTGCCAGAATATGGGCTCGCTGTGGGGGATGTTTGTTACAGAATAAACCTGCTCACATCCAATTAGTTTTATTTATATCCAATTATGTTAATTGCTTCTCCATGTGGCAAAAATGTTGCTTTTTGAATGGAATTATGCATATCACAACCATTGTTTAACCAATGGCACCTACTGCAAAGATATCCCAATAACTTCTGTTGTATAGACAAAATAATAATAATAAAAAATAACATGTATTAATAACTTTTAAAAAAATTAAAAAATAACTATCCCTTAACTTCACTGAAATAAAACAACTTTAAATTTTACCAAACACAATTAAATTTAATGATATAAAACAACTTTAAATTTTACCAAACACATTTATTTTTTTATTCATTCATTCATTCATTCATTCATTTATTTATTTACTTTAAATTTTACCAAACACATTTATTTTTTTATTCATTTTAGTGGTGGTTATACTTTTTTTTAATTAATTGAAATGGAAAATTAATGTAACATTTTAATTATGTCCTATAAAACAGTTTGTTACTGGCTGTAAATTGGTGTAAACAGTTCCTGGAGAAGGCAGGAAATAGAGTATACATTTTTGCTGTATTCTCAGAGCGTGTTTAGCTCTTTGGTTTGCATTTTTTTCCTGTTTTTTGTTTTATTTTATTTTAATTTTTTTTTTTCTGGGCATAAAAAGTCACTTTTTCTGTCATATGTATGGTGGAAGATCCAGATCATATTTAGGTCAGTGTGTCATTTGTACTCGTTTAAACGCAGGTTTGGATGAAAGCCCTGCGATTCTTGAGAAGCCCTGGTGTGACATTTATAATATCTCAAGTGAGTGACTTGGATTAACCTGGATCTAAATCACACTCTGTATATGTCAAGGACAGCTTTCTTTTGATTATGAGCATGAAATATGGAAAGAAGAAGTGTGTTTGAGAGAGACAGAAGGATAAAAAAAATGAGAATGGTACTGAAGATTCCACTATAAACAGAATGTAACCAAAGGAAATTAGATTTGTGTGAGAGAGAGAGTAAATGAAAGAGAATCCGTCAGATGAAATGCCTTCTTATCACTGTAGCCCATCAATATTTGAAATATAAAGAATATACAATGTTTTTTTTTTGATATGTTTTTGTATCTGTATCTTGTGAGTTGTTATTGTGTTTGATATATGAGATCTTTTTATTGTTTTGTTAATGACAAAATATCCAGAGAGAGAGAGAGAGAGAGAATATGTGAGAGATGTTGATTTTATTTTGCCTCATTGCCTCTGCAGGAGTGCAAAAGTAATGAGCCCTAAACACTGGCTCTTCCTGATTTTATTTCATGTTATTTCATTTGATTTCATGCTATTTATTTCTCCCTCTCACCGGGGCGCTATAGCGGGGCGAGTGCTTGCGGCTATGCTTAATTGCCAAATTACCATTCTGAAATGGCACAAACAGGGTATTAGCAATCAGGAGCTATTGCCACACTGCCACCACTCAAGCGCTTGAAAGGTGCAGAGTGCTGACTTCTGCTCATGATTTGCATGCAGCATGACGTTGGTAAAGGACCTTTTAATTATTTAAAGGAACTGAAGGAGAAAAAAAAAGTTGAATAAATGTAAAACTATAGTCACAAATAAAAAGAAAGAGAGATCAGACAGTACGCTATGACCCACAAATTCAACTTCTGATCAAAATCTTGAGAACATGCATCAGTAAGAATTGTAAACACTTATTATTTGCATACATTGGCTGAAATATAACTGTTCTAAGTATATAGGATACATGTCACTTCATCTCCATGGTAATTGAAGCTTTAGTCTTCTTTATTATAGACCTGAACAGTCTACAGATCTGACATCACTTTTTAAGTTACAAGTAAACATAAATGAATGGTGAAAGGTATCACTTCTGCATCATTAGCACTACATGGATTATCAAAAACAAACACTCTCTCCATCTGCTATTGGATGGCCAAATAGATAGCCCCGCCCCAAACCCAAGCCATTGGTGGTGCTAATATTCCCACTATAGTTTGCTGAGTTTGCATTTTTGCAGTCACTTTCAGAGTGTCCCTATGATGCCTTGAAATATTTTCTTTTTAGGGGGCTCATCAGGTTTTGGAACACAGTTTATATTTTGCACCGACTAATCTACCTTTTTCACTTTCATTTTCTCAGTCTGCTTCACCTTAAATCTCAAAGTCACCTCAAAACTGATCTTACATCGGCAATACAGATGCCTGTAATTCCCCCACAAATAGTGTCATATTGAACTTCCTATGAGGAGCGCATTCTGGAACGTCATCTGAGGAATGCGTCCCATTCCATAGTCCACAAATAGCAAGTGATTTCTTCAATGTGGCTGAAATCGAGTCTATTTGTTTCTCCTCTTCTCTAGGTTGTTCAAACATCGTAATGGCATTACGGACAGCAGAATTTACTGCTTAGATTCAGCAGGAGATATTTTCCTCTGAAACAAAAGTTTAGGACTCTCAACTGAGTCGATAAATCATCTGCACACATACTAGCCCAACCGGGACATGTGTGGATGCTGTTGCGGGTTTGGTGTAGTGTGCATTGCGCACGACTGATATTTAGTCACCTACAAGCATGGTACTGAAGATCTCGGCCTCTTTATCTGAGCTTTTTCCATCATTAATAATACAGGTGTGTTGAATTATTCACTGATGGCCAGAATTCTCAAAATGGCATATTGGGATTTTGTCACCTTTTCAGCTTTTTTGTCATCCTTTCTCCTTCCTTCCCTTCCTATTTCTTCTCCTATACGTTCAGACTTGTGTAACGCATACCTGGATGGCGCTGCTTAGTCGCTGTCACTCAAAACATTGCCATGATTTCAACCAAGATCTGAAAAGACTCAAACATTCAACCAACGATGGGTTTAAAGTAGTGCTGTCAAAATACTGTATGTGTGTGTACTGTGTACATTTATGATGTATATATAAA
The DNA here is from genome assembly GCF_018340385.1 of Cyprinus carpio. Classification (NCBI taxonomy): domain Eukaryota; kingdom Metazoa; phylum Chordata; class Actinopteri; order Cypriniformes; family Cyprinidae; genus Cyprinus; species Cyprinus carpio. The sequence continues at coordinate 8,341,187 of NC_056581.1, read as the reverse complement.
TACACAAACATACACACACATATATTATGTAAAAACAAACTATTATTTTGGATGTGATTAATCATTTGACAGCACTAGTTTAAAGTGGAAGGCCCTCTGCAAATCTCCACATGGAGGGCCACTTCTTGACTTCATAGCCACTTCTTTTCATTTTGATGACAATTTGGTTTATATTTTTTCAACTTTAGACCAGAACTAAACCAAATCTTCATTTTGTACCCTCATGAATGTGTACAAACAACCGGGTCTTATGAAGAAATGTAACTATTCTACAAGATGGCAATTTCTTTCCTGTAGAGCATATGGCGCTGGAAACGCCAAGATCATAGGTTCGATTCCCAGGGAAAGAAAGAATGCTTTGGATAAAAAAAAGTGTCTGCTAAATGCATCAGCATAAATTTATAAATTCATATGATCTGATTTGTACAATTGTTAAGGGGGAAAAAAACGTAAACACAAATATCCACCCCTAAACCTAACCATCAGTGGGGAAGCTTCAGTGTACAAATGTATATGAAGTTCAAACTTTTAGATACATTTGATTCCTGTGCCCAGAGATTAGGGGGAATATAAGTCTATTTTATCTTGTCTTTTTTCTAGTTTTTGGAAGGCAAGTAGAACCAATGGATGTTTTTGTGCCTTCAGAGGACTAACAAATGATTCACAGTTCACTGTGAGGTGAATTTCAGGATAACACTTTTGGATTCTGCTCAGAGGGCGAAGCTGAAATGTTTGTGAAGTTTCCTTCCCTTTTAGACTTTAAACACACTTGGCTTCAATCGTTCACGGTCTTTGAACTAAGCCAATCGAATTTCAAAGAGTGCACACTTCCCTCCTAATTTTAACAATTATCAGAAAGACCCCTAACCCCACCTGAGTCTGGCTGTCTGTAAAACTCATAGAAATACACATTAAATGTATAGAAATGCACCACGCTGCAACTTGGTTTGTCATTAGACACTTGTTTTCTGTTATTTGAAACATTTAGGAGCCATTTTCAGCTTCAGTCTATAGTAGTGCGTCTTGTGATTGTGTTGTATATAATAATTGGGCATTATAAGCACTCAGCTTTAATGGTATATAAATGGAACGTTTTGTTTGAGTGGATGCTTCTGGTGCAAAAACATGTCAGAAGATGGGCAGAATTAGGACGGTTTATTTGTTCAGTCAATCAGCGGGTACAGACAGCTTGTTGTGTCTGGTTAAGAGTCTGTAGAAGAAAGCTCTTTGGTCTGATCAATAGCCATTCACCAAACAATAACGTAACAGAGGATTGTGGCTCTACTCGTCTAAGACAGACCGACACAGATTCCACAAAACAATCCAACTCTTTTCTTGTGCTCATAGCGCTGTCAATCTTTTACAAAAGCAGGTTTTCCATGAATACTGTACACTTGGTGTCCCATAAATAAAAATAAAAAAAAATAAAATCATTAGATGCACAAATCCTATTTTTTGTGACATTCTATCTTGAATGTATATAAAATTAAATTAATTCATTAGTTGCATAAATTTTATTTTATTTGTTATAGAAGAGCATAATATTTATCTTAATTACAGTAGTTAAACAGTAAGTGAATTTGATTGAATAAATTGTTTTTTTGTTTTATGTTTTTATTTAAAAAAAAAAAAAAAGATCACACAAATATTTTTTATACATGTTAACCAATAACTATAAAACAACATTCTGCACATACTATTAAGCCCATTCTGTTATGTTGTCTGACCTCCTGAGATTGATGATCATCATTTTGTGAACCTTTAGCAAAGAAAATGAGTTTTGAACCCTATTTTGCACTGTACTGTTGGGAAGTGCTGTAGGAATTTGTGAACGTGTATAAAGGCACAGGCCTGTCTACCTGTGTGGTTTAATATTTCCGCCAATATATTGTGAATCGCTGTAGTTTATAGTGGTTGGTGTTTGTAAATGACAAGCACTCTTGAAAGGCTTTCCATTTAAAGTGGCTCATTGTTGTGAATCAGACAGATATAAGTGAGATTTCCACAGTGGGAGGATTAGTATGCTAGTTTGACACAGTTTACACCCTCTTGAAACTGGCCTGTTCTAATCGAATGTTTTCTCCTCCTGTCCTTCTCTTTCTCTCCCTCTGAACCTGTCTGTCCTTCCCTGTCTTCCTTTCTTCCTACCCTCCATCCTCTCCGTCCTTCCCCTCCCCATCACGCTATTCGATTCCAGTGGCGGCAACGAAAAACAAAGTGAGAGGTGAGTTGGATCCTCCATCTTCCCTGCTGCTTGATAAATGGGGAGACACTGTTCCCAATAAGCTGAGCTGAGATAGCTGCCTTATCACTGCTATGAGCCAGGCAGGCAGTACCACTGTCCTGTTCTTTTCCACACAGCAATTATTTTTGATATTTACTACCCCTCTCTGTACTGCCCCTCTCCCTCCCTTTGCTTTACTTTCTTGCCTTCCTTTCTTCTGTCATCTTTTCCAGCTAACAGGAAAGCTTCTGAACTTCAGTGCTGCACAGAGCTTAGCCGCATGTAGCGACTTGTAGCATGGCTAAACTTAATGAAATAGCTTTAAAAATAATGATATGGCCATTTATTTGTATCACACCGCTTGTCTTTGTTTGTTTCAGACAGACTGTCAGTCTGTGTATTTTTCAGTCACTCTCTCTGCAGGTTGTGTCATTTCGCCAGTAGGTGGCGATAAGTAACCTCTAAAGTGAGTCACTGAATTATTCATTTACAACACTCATCCTTCATACGACTGAGTCGTTGAATCATTAATTCAACCCATTCATTCAAAAACATTGAATCATCAGTAAGTCATTGAATCGCTCGTTCAACAGATTCATTCAGGAGCAAAACAAACACCATTACTGTGTGTTCCTTTGAGATGCGGGTCTGACTTTCTTTAAAAATGTTTTCATAGGTGAAGTTAAATCAAACAAAGGAAATGGTAATATTGTGTCTAAAATGTTAAACACAATATTTTCACCCTAGCAACCACATAGCAGCATGCGACATAGCAAACTTGTGGTCAGCACATTGACAGATTTTACATGACCAAGACAGGACTAGAGGCGTGCACAGATTGTTAAGAAAAAAAAAAGCATGCATGTAGAGGTCTACGCAGATTTTCTGTCCCTTTTCAGCAAGATTTTGTCTCGCTCTGGTGTTATATGATATTAACACAAACACAACACTTCAGATCTCACCTTGTTGCATTTGTTACAGCAGGCAAAAGGAAGGTGCTTTCCTCACTGCCAACAATACATTGATTTGTATGTTTGTAATTAGGATCATTATTGCTGTATATATTATTTTAAGGTTGTCCGAATAGAAATATTTCCCTGATGTAATCGATGAATTCATAGACTCCAAACATTTTTTTTAATATTTAACTTTATTATTTACTTTAAGAGAAGCAGTTAAATATTTACAAGGGGAAGTTCACAAAGGTTACAGTATGTATGACTTGGTATGCCATAGGGAAGTGAGAATTCCTTTATTACCCACAAACAAATACTTGCACACACAAGCACACACAGTCAGTCAGTTCAAACAAATGTTTATGTAAATGTATGTCTATAGCCAGCTGATGCAGTATCACTGTTGGATTCAATGTATCCATTGTCGCAAAAACAGCATTTAACCGTGAGACAGCAGTGGGCACAATAAAAAAGTGGCAAAATTACACCAATGTATTGTTTTGTAATCCACGCTGCTACAGTTTTGAGACCACGTGTCCTCTTTTTCCCTAATTTTCCTAATTTCTAAATTGCCTAAAATGTACAGGTTTTGCCTTTGTTTTCATATTCACGTGCTCTATACAGTCCTTATTTTGGAGATCCCACCTTCTCGCACACCAGGATTGGTTGGTTATGTACAATGCCTGCATGCTATTGGTTTAATGATACACTGATACACTGATTGTTTAGCTGAAAAAAAAAAAAACCTACAGTCGACAAAAACTCCATAAAACAGTTTTAAAAATTACATTATCTAGGACCTTTATACAGTGCGTGTAAAGACTAAGTCTATCCCTCACAGACTTATTTTCCTCTGCCTTAACTTTAATATGACGTCTAACCTGGCTAAGGTCTATAAAAAAAAAACAGACATTTTTTGCAATTTAGAAATCCCATCCAGAACATGTCTGGGGAAAAGAGGACGTATGGTCTTCCTGTTTGAGAACAGCTTTGCTATGTTTAGTTACTTGCTGTCCCAACACTGTGCAAAAAATGAAAAATCTTGCCTGTGCAATAGATCTGAATGTGACATTTGTTAGCTCTCCCAGAGGTCTGCCTCATTTATTTATTTTTTTCATGAGGAAGAAAAACTATCACTGCAAATATTTGGAGTCAGGTAGATGAAATGAGGCCTATGTGTACAGAATGAGTGAGACGCTATCAGCGACTGACTCCTCTAAACCACCTGCTCTCCTCATGAATAATACACAAGACTATGTACTATACACACACTCACCTCAGATGGCAATTTTACCTGTGTACCATCTGCCTGCAGTGGCATGGCATGGTCTCGTCTTGGTACGTGCGAGTAACAGGGATGTTTTTGTCTACGGCGCATTCATAGGCACTGTTCCCTTTTGTCACAGTAAATTACAGCATTAAAAAGAGAGGGAAAAAATTACTTGCTACAATTAAGGAACTGTGATTGGGATGTTTGTTTACAATGGCAAGAGCAGCTACACACTGGTCTAATTGTGCAAATGAAAGTGGAACCGCTGAGGCCAGTTCATTTGTTGTTTGCTAATTGATTAGATTTCTCTAAATCAGAAATTGCAGTGCATCTTCAAAACTTTTCATCTGCTGTGTCTGCATTTAATCGCTCTGATTCACACTATGTGCACAGCTAGCTCATTAGACTCTTTGCAATTAGTGTGCTACGACTGGTTAAAGGTGATGTGTTTAATTAAATAAGTTAAATGCTTTCTCTGTTCCCAGCTTAAAATAACTCTATTTGTAAGATGATTTACCCAAAAATTGTGAACACTGTCTCTATGGTAAACCATCCCAATATAGAACATTTTCTGTCTGAACTATCTGTTTGGCTTACCCATCGCAGTTGGGGGTAGTATTGGGAAAACTGGAACTAGTTTTTGAAGCCAATGGCATAGAAACGACACCCTTCACCTTTAAACACAACATGGAATTGATTTACTTTGTTAATGCCTGTTTTTGGTATTATTGTGAGAACAATATTCAAAATGCCTTCCATAATATATCCTTTTAAAAAAAATGGTACAAAAGATTTGTTTATTTATGTTTAAATGTTGTTCTTTTGAATAAATATATATATTCAAAGATATTAATCTTAACAACCCAAACTTTTGAACAGTAGTGTACTTTTTTCCCCCTGTCCTTTAAGATCGTTGCTTCTTACATAGAACGTGACCCTAGGTGGACTGTGTGATATGAGCCATCATGTATTGCTGTGCTTCTGGTTGTTGATTGGTTCTTCATTAGACGGCAGCCGCAGGACCAGTCACACTGCAGGACTGTGACCTACAATTTTCCCAGAAATCTGTGTGAGTCCATGATTAGATGAAGGCAATTAATGGTCTGTAAGAGAGCATGACACACTAAGCAGTCCAACACTGCCCTCGAATGAAAAATCTTTTACAATCCTCCAAATTTATCTTAGACAGTGACATTCGCACAGTGTTCTTCTAGATTTAGCAAGCAAAAGGCCATAATCACGACAAGGACATTCACAACACTTCCCATAATGACAAAACAAACAGACACAAGGGCATTTTTAAGAGCAGTAAATACAGTGTAACACTGTCAGGGTGTATTGAAATCAGTTGGGCTGTACTATTCACTTCTAATCGGTGTATTTCATCCTCTTCTGCTTAGTACCAGAGTGTCCCAAAGCTCTAATTAACTCCTCAAACATTATTATCAGCCCTAAGGAAAGACTCTGAGTGCTGAATGAAAAGAATATCAAAGATTAGCACATCCATTTTCACCAGTGCCCCTACTGACTCCCACTGAGATGCCCACCCACGGTGATGAGAAGTCCACGTATTAATCTTACCTTGACTCACTAGAGTGTAGCTGCTACGACAGAAGTCTCCTAGGTACGTTTCAGGAATTTCCAAACACCAAAAATACTGAGTTCTTGCTGTTTTGTCACCATAAATCACTGTCAGCACACATTAGAAATGAGCAGAGGTTGAATTTTGTGTTGTGGTAAGCTGGTATGGGACTGCATTGTCAGCACCTGGCAAGGTTTGCCAAATTGGCACCTGTTTATGCACTTCATCCCTGGCACACAGCATTCTGGGAACATACACTTGGCATCTGAATAGATGTACTTTTTTTGGACTGGCTTTGTCTGGTAAACCTCAGACCTGAATTGGTCTGTTTGGTTTGGTCTGAAATCCTGGCGAATGATGAGGGTGGATCTAAGAGAGATGTTTAGTTGAGACGGTAGATTAAACCAAACTTCCAGGCATCTGTCTTGACAACACATTCTGACTCCCAACTTGACACATATGTCAGGATTTGTAGCACTCTATTTGTGTTGTACAGTATCAAACCAGAGGTTACATACCAATATAATCCGCCCTAATTATTTCTTTTTGCTTCAAATTTTCTAGTAACTGACCACAAAATCTGACCATACTTTTACTGTTATACAACAGCTAGTCCCGCCCCTTGAATCTGATTGGTCAAGCAACAGACATGATGGACAGTCCAACAGCACTCAGACAGTTTGTCATTCCGGTTTTCTGTGTTTGTGGTGTTCTAGACCAGAGTATATGAGCGGTGCAGAGTTGCATGATTTGTTGAAATCTGTTTAAATGAGCAAAAAGTGTCAGGATGGCTGATTTGTGCTAAAAAATAAAAAATATGGGCCGCTTGTCTTCTGTCAGCGTGGTCAAGGCTAAAGGTCAAGGGCATGACTACCTCCAGGCTGGCCTCTGCATCTCAGCGAACAAGAGCATGCTTGCTAAAGGTCATCTTGTTACTGTTCTCTGCTGAAAGGTTACGGAGATACGTGGGCTTGAAGAGGCAAGACAGATCGCTCATGCAGCTGATTCATGTTTTGCGTCATCTCAAATGGTATGAGAGCCTCCAAACATTAGCAGATTGAGGGTGAAAAAAAAAACAGCTGCAAAATGTCAGTTGTGTGGCTTAAATTATGTTTTAGATTATGTCTGTTAGCACAAAAAATAGTAGTGAGGTGTCTATTGATTTAATAAATTTAGGTTAAGTAAAAAAGACATGATTTTCATTTTAGGTGAACTATTCCTTTAAGATTTCACACAATTAAAATGTTAATTGATATTCAAATAAGGAAAATCTTGGAAATATGTTGTATGTCAGTTCCTTTACGTCACATGAGACTTTTTCTCTTTGTATTCTACCTCTCAGTGGGAGAGTTAATGAGGACGTTTAGGAGAGGCAGGAGCTAATTTTATATTTTGCTCGTTGAGTTTAAAGAGAGGGAGGGGTGTACACACAGGAGAAACAGAGGGGAAGAGGAGAACGTGAGGCATACATACAGAGAGAGAGAGAGAGAGAGCTCAACCAGCATTAGACAGGCCTGATCCCAGGAGAGATTTGTTTCAATCAAACGCCTCTAACCAGAGAGAATGGCTCACTTCACCGCTCTATTAAATAGACACATGAGCGTTCTGGTGTTGATCAAATCATTGCAACACACAAAGTGTCCCAAGAGCAGGATGGCCAAACAAAAAGAACAAGATACAGTTGATGCAAAAACCCTCTTTGAATAACCTTTTAGTTCTCCCTCAGAGAAATGAATACAGAGATGCATTATTTCAGTTTCAGTGTCAACGATTAAAAAATAATAATAATAATAAATAAAAAAACAACCAATCAGACAATTTAATATCAAGTAGTGTATAATATGTTTATTATTTTACCTCATTGTTATGCTTTACACTCATGTCAGTTGATGTCTTTAACGCAGTTTACTTCTGCAATGTGATGTATTGAGTGAAACAGATGATATGTGTAGTTCAATAAGGTGAACGGAGGGAATGAATTAGTAGACAGATTTATTTTTTTTTAAATTAGATATCTACTTAAGTTTTGGTTTGATTTTTCAGATACTGTATGGATTTCTATATAGCATTGCACATTATACTAGAAACAGCTTAATTTATTGAGTAAATAAATTCCGTGTTGTGAATTACCTCAGAGCTGAACTTTTGAACTCTTCAGCTAAGCATATTTACTCCTTTTTGAAGCATTTTCTTCCCCGGTATGTTTTAAAGTATAATGTTTTCAGCATTGTGGGTAGTTCCAGGTGTCTCTCAGCAGTTGTTTGTTATTCATAAGCACTCTTAGTGGGAAATATGCAAAATAATAGGCATTTCTGAATAGCTGGAAGCACATCTCGAAAATACTCTTTGCATTAATGTTAAAACCTGTCCAAAACGTAACATGTTTCCAGGGATGAGCGAGTAGGACGGATTCTTTTGTCTAAGGCCTTCAGTTTGAGTTCCTCCTGAAACTGCAGAATACAGTTTATTACATTACAATTGATTAGAATTTATACTGTATTTATTTAGTAATATTATTTCATTTCAAATTTAACATTATTATTATTATTATTATCATTATCTGTTCACACTGTCAAACAATCTTATTACCATCACCAGACTCCTAATTAGCTTTTTTTTTTTCGTTTTTCCTTTTTTTTTGTTCCTTCCTGAATGGTGACACCTCAGTGATCATCTTCTGGATTCAGACAATTTTGGCCCCTCCTGGGATTTCTTAAGTTGACACATTTCGTTTATCTTAATTGTTTGTTATCAACCATATGTGTAAAAATAGAACGAGATTTGCACCTACAGTTTTGGTGCAGTTTCCCATGACTGATTTCCCATGGATCTTGACCCCTTCTCCTAATTATAGAGAGAAGAGTGATGAGGGATGGGGACGAGAAAATGAGGCAGGAGAAGATCAAGGAAGCAGAGAGAGAACTAGAGACGGGGGCTGGCAGACCATGCTTCATGCAAAACACAGATGAATAATGTGTCCTGCCTACCTAGAGTAATACAGATCCATTTCTCTGTCTCTTTCTTCCTCCGCCTGTAATGCTGTGGTCTGTAGGAGACCTTAATCAGGTAGTAAATGACCTACTCTACAGTCTCATATGACCCCTGAGCCAGAGAAACGAACCATGGGGTCATGTTTTGGCTGGTTAGCATGCCGTAACTATACCATTTGAACTCACAAAGGGTTCTCTGGATATAATTTTTATTAAGACTGCAAGATTGTTGCAAATAAATCATTGTTGAGTTGCATCAATAGCATTACAGTTCTAAGTTACATCAGTAGCACAATATTTTCTGCTCATAATATTCAAGACAGTGGAATTTGCAGCTGTTTCTGTCTCACTAAAACAAGCGAGAAAATTAAATAAATCCCTTACCGACGCCTCCTCAGTGTTTGTGTGTGTATGTAATATGACCGCCAGAGGCACGGAAAAGAAATAAGCACCACAGCTGGCCGACGTGCTCTTCTGTCAGGAAGCCTGTGGAGAGGCCCTTAGCAGCTCTCCCTCTCTGTCTCTCTCACTCACTCCTTCTTGTCCTCCTGGTTCTCTCATGAAAGCAACACCATATCTGTACGGGCTTTCAAATCAGTCTAATTGTGACACGCTGCAATTAGCAGCGAACAGAAAAAGATGCTAAATTTGCAGAGTTGAATCGAACTAGATACCCGTCGATCTCTATTTCCCTCATCAGCCACCAATCTGTGCTCGCCGTGTCCTAATCATGCACTAAATCACATCTTTTGCATTTTAATCCATGACTTCTGTGGGTGTTTGCTTGCTATTTTCATAATTTCTCTTTCAGTTATAGGACTTAAAGGGATAGTTCACCCCAAAAATTACAATTCTGTCATTAATTACTCACCCTCATGTCATTCCAAACCTTTAAGACCTTTGTTCATCTTCGGAACACAAATAAAGTTATTTTTCAGTAATTGGATGAGGGTGAGTAATTAATGACAACATTTTCATTTTTGGGTGAACTATCACTTTAAAAATGACTTCACACTGGTTAGGACACAGCGTTTCTCTTCAATCGCATCATCGTCCTTCTCCTTTGCCTATTACATCACATTCTAGCATTTTTCATCTCTCCTAACGTCCCATCGTCTGGCAGCGGTGGTGCTGGAGATCCTGACCTCTGATCTGTGAGAGTCATCACTTCTTCACTTTAAATAAATACAGATTATTCACCTATCATGTCCTCTCCAGGGTTGTCTTTATATATATATATTTGTGTGTGTGTGTGTGTGTACAGTTTTTCATTAGCTCCCCTCCCTGCACAAGGTGATTTGTTATTGCCTGTCTAACCCTGGGGTGCTATGATGGATGTCAGTTTGTGAATTATTTCTCACTGAGCTAAACCTTTATTTAGTCTTCTGCTCAGATCATAGTAAGCAAGGGCTCACGAGTGACCCTTATCTGTTGTTTTTAGGTGCGTAGGGGACTTCCTTTGAATGTGGGGGTCTCTTATAAAAACTTTTGGGGACGGTTCTTTTGACTTGGGCTAAAGCAACCTGCTACTGAACACCTTAACAAATGTCAGGGCACCCACTCTTACTACGAAAGTCATGAAAGACGGTTACATTTTCGGTGAAATCTGCGCAAAATTGTGTAAACAAAATATCCTGTCTGTTGTAAGTATTGTAGCAATGTATGAAGTGCCAGTCACACAGAAGTCACTTTCAAACAAGCAGGTTACTGTTGGTCACATGACAAATGTTTTTTACCAAATCCATTACAAAATATTTTGCCCTAATGTGACATTCATAATTGCATGGTTTCCTAATGAAATGTCTGGATTTCATTCAACTAAGAGATGTTTTTTGGAGAAAAAAAAATCACAGCAAATGAAGCAAGTGAAAAAAATAATAATAATATATGAAATGGAAACTTTAGTTTTATTCTGATTTCTGATGAGTCCTCAACACCTCCAGGTAGAACTCTTGCCACAAAAGCTGCTTATTGTCATCTGGTTGCTTTTGAAAACAGACCTAAATCTTTATTCACAGATCTTGTGTTTCTGAAGGCATGAGTGTAGCATTTGCTAGCTCTCCTCGTGTGTTTCTGACTCAATTCTGATTTAGTGTTGAATGATGCAAGTAACTTTCATCGCCTTCTGTACTTTTCACCCACGTTTAGATGTAAATAGCTCTCTTCCACTTTGCCTTTCTGGAACAACTCTTCCATAAACCAAACCACATGATCTGGGCTTCAGCAAAACGCATTATAGCCAGAGGTTGTGTTACAAATAGTCATTATCTGTCACTTTGACTGACTGGGTTGGATATTTTCCGTCATGCTCTATTTTTAACTGTTAGTAAACCATTGTAATTCTTGGTATTTTTATGTGGCATTAATAGTACACAAACGCCTGTGGAAGAGCTCATTTACTCTTCCCAAGTGCTTTTATGTCGTCTTCTTCAATTGTTTTATTCACAGCTTCATGTAGAGCGGTCGTGCTAAAGGTTGAATGCTCCATATGCTGCTGTGGTTGTGAATGTCTCACACACTTTCTGTCTGTCTCTTCCAGGAGCCCAAGGCCAGTTCCCTATTGTCCAGAACATGACTGTGACAGAAGGAGGAATAGCCAACTTGACCTGCCGTGTTGAACACAATGACAACACCTCCCTCCAGTGGTCAAACCCTGCACAACAGACGCTCTTCTTTGGGGACAAGAAAGGTGAGTGATCACCACTAAACTCATGTCTTTGTCTTGTGTGTTATTAGGTGGACGATGGACCTCAGCTGAATGAGATTTTAATAGAGGAACTTTAGGGGATTGTGCTTTTTTACTACTGCTTTGATGGGTTGAGATGACAGATTGCTGACAGCTAGTATATAAACTGTGTGAATTCTGTTCCAAAATCTAGTGAGCTCTGTTTAAAGCATTATAAATCATCAGAGGTGCACAAAGTCTGTTCCAAACATCCTCTTGAAAGAGCTTTCATATCAGGAACAAACCTATATAATGGACACCTTAAAATAAAGTGTAACCAAAATTAAATAAATAATAATGGATAGGTTCAGTGACAAATAAATAAATAAATAAATCCACAATGGTGGAAATACTAGAGGTGGGAAACAAAGCGAGACAAATGACATTTATAAAGTGTTATTTATTCTGAAAGGTATCAATAAAAATAGTGCAAATTAATTGTATAACATGTATGATTATTAGAGAATTTCAACATTATTCTCACTCTCTCTCTTATTTCTCATTTCATGATTTTAGCCCACATAATAGGGAACGTCTGCACAACTTACACTGACGTTTTCTAAAGGTTATGTAAATGTCAAGATAAAACATTCCTAAAGTAATATTTATAGAACGTTCTTATAACATTTCAATTTTATATGCAGTCTCATCTCATTGTTGAGAGAAAACATTATTAGAAGAACATTCTCGGGACATCCTTATGATGTTATTGATATTTGCCGAATGTAAATGTACTTGGAATATTACAAATATACATTGTTATACAGTTGTAAAGTTGTATAAATTTTTAAATAATGTTCTAACCACTAGAAAACTGGACATTTTAACATTTTAGAAATATTGTAAATTACTGTATCCACAACGTTTTCAGATCATACATTTATTGGGAGGGTTTTGCCCTTTAAGGCTATGTAGACAATGAGGAAACTAGGTTTTGGAAGAAAGTTTCAGAATCACATTTTTATGTACAAAGATTTTCAGCTGTGTCTCTTTGTCTGAGATAAAGAGTGGAATACATCATCTGGATTTTCTTCCACGCCGCGCTGGATGTTGTAAAATGGCTTTGTGTTCACCTGTTGTATGATTGGTTGGCTATAAATTTCTGTAGAGAATCAATATTAGTCCGGGCAAAGCTTTATAAGACACACTTTTACCGGTAAACACCCTTAATCAAGAGCAGACGAAAAATCAACAACTAGACAATCTCCAGACTCCCACACATACAATCATGAGAGCGCATACACACACATACATGAGAAAGTGGGACAGCGGCTTGATTAATGCTATGGAATACTAACAGATTACATTTGATAGATGAGGTATGGGAGGTGAGTCATTTAAAGGACTTTCCACTGCAGCCTTAAAGATATCTACTGTTCCCAGATCAGATCAATACGGAGCAGGAGCGTTATCACAGGCTCGGCAAATGCCCCGTTCATTATGTCAGCAGAGCTTTTCGTGTGGAAGTAATCATGGGACATGTTCGATACACCCGGCGGATTGGATTTTATAATGATATTGTGGCTCTACATCTGAGAATTCCCCAGGTCGTTTGTACGGAGATAATAAATGCCCTTTGATTTATAAAAGATCCATGTGTCAAAGATAGCTTAGTGTTTCCTGGCCCACACAGACTCAGACGTGAATAGTGTGATCAAAGAATACATGGAAGTAGAATAACAATTAGCTTTAAGAGGCTGATTTATGCATTCAGGTGATGACTTTGTGTTCAGAGGCAGCTGACTTCCATCTCTACATAGAGCTGCTTTATGCTGCCATCTCCCAAACAGTCAGAAACATGAAATTCTAATGAGTGACAGAATGTTCTCTCCAGCTCAGAAACATTTATTTTTGGCTTGTTAGTTCCTTGTCTTGAACAATTTTATCACCCAGAGATGAAAGTTCGTTATTTAATCTGCCTCACATCTGTCACATGCTGTCACATTCTTCTGTGGAATGCAAACTGATTTGTTTGCAAGTTCAGAAGTTTCCGGCGACAAGTAGTTTTACATCCACAATGAAAGTGCAAATTCTGTGCAACTTGACATAATCACAATAATCACATCTAGGGCTGCATGATTAATCAAAATAATCTCAAGATCTGCGTTTTCAGTGTCTCAGAGATTGTTTAGCATTTGAAAATCTAGACAGCCATAAAAATTAGTTTTCTAATGTTATGGTTGTATTGTAAAAATATAATATGATATGATATGATATGATATGATATGATATGATATAATATAATAATATTTTTATTAGTGGTAGTAGTAATAATAAGAATTATTATAATTATTATTACTACTACTGCTTATACATTGATATATAATCACACATTTTTATCCAAATTGTGCAGCCCCTATGCAAGCACAATAAGAATTTTAAGAATATAGTAAAATAATTTTTCACAAAAATCTCAGTTACATTTTTCCTTAGATTGCAGCAAATCAGAACATATTTTTGTTTAATATTCAGTTCTGTGGAGCAGGATTTTACCCAATAAGATTTCCCAGGGAGGCGGAGCAATTGAATACCAGAATTTTTTAGGGACTCTTCTGGTTTCAATCATAATGATGATTATCACAGAATTTATTTTTATTTTTATTTGTTTTTTAATCCAAAAAAATGAAAATATAGATGTTGATATATGCAACACACAATGGAAGTAAACAGGACCATCATTCCACAGGTTTAAAATCAGACATTTAAAGCTCTTTAAAAAAAAAAAAAAACACTCACATGAATTATTATTATTTATTATTTGAGCTGTAAAATTGCCTGTTCTTTTTCACTTCCGTATGCCTGGTCGTAATAACACATTTATTATTAACGCTTTAATATTTTGTGTAGTATTCATCTGCTCTGTAATTTAACTCTTCACGTAGGCCCAGCACTCATCCACACCTGCCTGTTTTTCTGCATCAGTCTATAGTTAATTTGTGCAGATATGCTCTCATGCTGTGCCAGCACACTGTTTCCCACAATTACATTCTCCTCAAGCTGGTTCTGTAGGAGCATTGGCCGAGTGGCACCTGCGAGGAAGTCCATGTGTGTTTTTATCCATGCAGGAAAGGAGGGTTGTTTGGATATGGTGTGTTGACGGCAATGAGGTGTGTAGACCAAGTCAACCGCAAGAAAATGCTTTACATGCTAGAGTTAGCTTAATTGGCTTAATTATTAACACTACGAGCTTCAGATCTGACCGAAAAGTTTTACATTTGGGAAACAGTGTAATAAGAAACATATCAGCAGCAGAGAAGAACTAGCGATAACAGGGGGTTGTGAAATCCACCTGCTAGGGATGGCGTCTGATTTGATTTAGAGCTTGGTGCAATCTAGCTGAACCAGGAGGAAATGTCTCTAGTTTTGCCAGGAGCTGGTTGAAAAGTTTATCCTTGCAAGCTGTCGGTCTATCTGATCTCAGTCCAGACAGAAAACATCAATCACTCAGTTACTCACAAATGTAATTGTCTACAACATATAGATCAAACTACCAGTCTATTGTGTTTCAGTTCTGGCTCTTCTCAGCAAAAAAAAAAAAAAAAAGATTCTTATTTCATAAAACTAAATGACTGTTCATACCAAGATGAATGTTTCTTCCAAAAATTCAGTGAGATAAACATGACATTCACATGTGACAATGCAAAGGAATTTTTGTATGAAGAGGTGGGGCTGCACAATTTTGGGGGAAAAATCAAACTGTTTTGTTGTTGTTGTTTTTCTGATAAAAAAATAAAAATAAAATACTATTTGGAAAAATTTCAAGTTTTCTTGCTTGTAGGGCTGTACCATTTGGCCAAGCGTTTGTGATTATACATACACACACAAATTGAAATTTTACAAACAGTTAAAAAGAAACGCAAAGAACTGTAACATTAAATCAGACATTACATTTAAAAAAGGAACATGAAGTTTCCCTCTGTCTAATTTTGTTAAAAAATATGCAACATATACAAGAACACTATTTTTTTGTGTGTGTGTGTGTCCACTTCCATTCTAATGCAAAGCATTCTGGCAATTAGAAATACCCTGACAAGTTTCAGTTAATGGCAATAAAAATGATTCATGTAGTCCCAACGCAAATAATGTTAACATTTACTGCATTTCACAAATTCAAGTAGATTGCATTTTTTTAAGTAGCTTATCGAACAAGTCGAAAAAATCCAAAAACATCGAAGCAAATTTTCAAACAGACGTTATTAACAAACCGCATATTTGATGTCCGAACAAGCACATTCTCGCCTAAAAAACTCTCAAAACTTCATTTTGTGACACAAAACAGTATTATTTTTAAAACTATCGTGGATTTGGGCATCCGCCATGACACTCGCTGTGAGAAATATGGCAACTTTGGCAAGCGGAGTGATACTAACAGTGAAGAGGTCGAGGAGCTCTGTTGGTCTCTAATATCGCACTCCTATCAGCCAGTCAGATTCGAGAACCAGAAAGAACTGTTGTATAAATATATATATACATAATTGGAAGCCCAAAAAGTCTGTCAGCCTGTAGCCCTTTTTTTAAGCTGGTCTGTTGGTGTCCCAACAGTTTTGTCCCTCTCTCACATCACCAGGTGTGTGTGGGGCGGGGAAGTGCTCCATTGTGCAACTCTTTACAGGTTTTGGATAGTTTTGCAGCCTCAAGGAGAGTGAAAATGAGGGAAGGGAGATAGGGAGATTTCAGACATTTTGTGCTTGGCCACAGGGGGTTTGTGGGAAATATTTACAGCTGCTATTTTTTCATCTGCCAGTAAAGGCCCATTGAGTTCATGCACAGGTGCAGATGTGCGCTCTCAACAAATGCCGCTCAGGCTAATCACTGCGGTCCCTCAATTACGTATTTGTTCTGCACATGTGAGGTTGTGCACCATCCCACACCACTCTCGGAAGTGATTTTGGAGGACAAGGTGCTCTTGAGAAAAAGGGATGTAATTACTAGAGTAAAAATGTGTGTTGCTGTAGACCATAGTGCCACGGCGTTTGCAGGCACACAGACAAAGGCAGATGAACAAAGTTCCACAAGACAAAGTTTAATAATAAATCCAAAAGGAGTAGGCAGACAGGCATTAGCAAACAGTGACCAGACGAACAGTGACTGTGTGGGTAAACTATATAAAGCAGAAACAAATTAGATGATTAATGAAACACAGCTGAAACACAGAACTAATAATGATGGTGGCCATGGAAACTAAAGAGTGGCAGGAAATCAAAGAAAGGCATGAACTGAGGAAATACAAACTAAAAGACTTAGATCAAAACTAAACTGAATGTAATGGTGACATTACACCCCCCAAACAGAGGGAGGGATGGAGGGGGTTTTAGAGGTGGATGAGAAGAGGGAAATAGATTGATGACAGGCTGAAGAGCAGACAGGAACGGCCAAATGATGAGTGGAGTAGTGACAATTGGTGGATGATGATGATGAGACCCCGGCAGCAGTGATCGAGGACATGCCGAGACCCAGAGCAGAGCAGCGATGATGACCCACGTTGGAGTCGACGGAGGGGGGAGCCATGGTGGAGGTAAGGCTGATGACACCAGGTGCTGATTGAGGAGGAGCCCTGGGCGGAGACAGAGAGCCGAAGAGCCAAGGTGACATCGAGGGTCATGAGGGCCAAGGCAAGGAAGAGTCGGCAGCTCTGGTGACTTCCGGCGGGGACACGGAAGACCACGTCAAACCCGGAGCAACTGAGGACCAAGGTGGAGCCAGAGGGAAGGAGCAGCCAGACAGAGCCAAAGGGATGGAGGGACAAGGTGCAGCCGAATAGTGGAGTGGAGACAAGGGAGCTAGGAGCCAGGGCGGAGCCGATGGGTTGAAGGGCCAAGATGGAATCCAGGCATCGTAGGCCGGAGGTGGAGACAGGGTATCCTCACACCAAGATGATGCTGGAGACTGGAAGACCGGAGGGCACTGGAGACTGAGGGTAAGCTGAGGGGCTTACAGGAACCAGCGAAGACAGTGCAAAAGAAGATATATGGAGAGAAGGAGGAAGAGGGAGGCTGGGAGGGAACACAGGAGGCTCAAGAGAATCAGGAGATTCAGAAGATACAGACGATTCAGAAGACTCAGGAGGGGCAGGGCTGGACAGAACCAGCGGGAAGATTCAGGACAATCCAGGAAATAATCCACTTTTAAATGGTCCACAACAATTCCAAAGGTCAGTGGCAGCTCACCCTCAGTGGCGGAAGTGTGGGTGGGGCTTCGATCCATCCCTTCGTTCTCCACTAATATTCCCTCAGGCACGTGCAGTGTTGCCGACTCACACACCTGGTCAGACACATCGACAGCCTCTGGCTCCGGGGCCATGACACGCGCAATTGTTTTTCCTCGCGCTGGCTCCTCAGTTGCGGCGGGCTTGGGCTCTCTGTCTGCATTGGGCTCAGGCAAATGCTTTTTGCAGCTGGGTGGTAATGGCTGGCTGGGCTTTGGCTCGTGTTCTGGATCAGGGGCGGACGCTTTCCAGACACCAGATGATCGCATCCCTCCAGCTCAGTCCCGTGGTGTCTGGGAGCTCAGTAGGGCGATGCTAATTTTCCCTGATCCAGAAAATTGACTTCAGGGTCTCATCATCAAAAGGACAGGTGATGGCAAGAAGGCAGAAGTCCTTGGAGAAACTGAGAATGTCCATATTTAATTAGGCAATCGCAGTGAATCGCAAACTATAATCCATTTTTTATAGGTCCGGTCATCTGTCACAGTGTTTGCATGCAGACAGACGAAGGCAGATGAATAAAGTTCCACATGACAAAGTTTAACACATAAACATAACTGTGACCAGGCAAAGAGTGACTGAGTGGGTAAACTATATAAAGCAGACATAAACAAGATGATTAATGAAACACAACTTAACTGAATATAATGGTGACACACAGGCCTTCGATCCCGCAGTGCTGATTTTTCTCAAACAGACACAACAGTGAAAAAATTAGCAGGATAATTTTTCTCGGCATCTACAGGTGCTCCAATATTCTCTCACTGCCAGTTCACATTATTATTCCTTCATTTTCTTCTATGTGTTTCTGCTCTGTTTTTAATTGCTTTGCATGTGTCCTCAGTTCTTGGTGGAAAATCTTGTTTGTAACTGAATGCGTAGATGTGATATAAGACACCTACAAATGAGTTATTTGGTACAGGACTGCTGGCCTTGCTGGAAAAACAAGGACATACCTGCTTAAGGTGGTCCATCAGGCCTACATTAGCTGTATTTGGATGTCCAGCTTTTTTTTTTTAAGAAAATTCTTATGCTCACCAAGGCTGAAGTAAAGGCTGCATTAATTTGATTAAAAATACAGTAAAATATACATTTTGTGAAATATTATTTTAAAACATGTTAAAATAATGTTTTTCTATTTGATTATATCTTAAAAGGTCATTTGTTTCTGTTATGTTTTAATTTTTTTTTTGTTTTATTATTTTTTTATTGTTTGTCAAATGACCCTTCAGAAATCATTCTGATATGCTGAGTTTGTGCTCAAGAAACATTACTATATTCTTATCAATTTTGAAAGTTGTGGTACTTAATTTTTTTTGTGGAAAACAAAAAAAATGTTTTAAGGTCTCTTTGATAAATAGAATGTTTAAAAAAAAATGGCATCTGTTTAATATTTTTGTTGACATTGTGCACATCGATGTTTTGTAACAATGTAAATGTCTTTAATGTCACTTTTGATCAATTTAATACATACTTGGCGTAAATACATCCTAAAGTATTAATAACTTATAATTATTCAATTTTTTTTAATATTTTATTTTATCAATTTTTTAAATATATTTTAATAGTATAATAATATAATGCCCTTATAAGGGAATCATCATATATTTTTTTTAGCTTCTATTCAACAAGTATGATTAGACAATGAGTGAATTTCAAACTGTGTTATTTGT
Organism: Cyprinus carpio; assembly: GCF_018340385.1. Classification (NCBI taxonomy): domain Eukaryota; kingdom Metazoa; phylum Chordata; class Actinopteri; order Cypriniformes; family Cyprinidae; genus Cyprinus; species Cyprinus carpio. The sequence continues at coordinate 8,321,562 of NC_056581.1, read as the reverse complement.
TGTAAGCGTTAGTAAAACTAGCGTAACATTATTGGCTTCAGGCTGTTGCTGTTCAGTTTCTTTGGCATGTTACATTACACAGCTGAATCTTAATACATATTTTATCCATTGCTTTTTCTCTGGCTGTCTGTCTTTTTCTCCCATCTTATCTTTTCTTTTCTCTCTCTCTCTATTCCATTCTCTTTTAGCCATCTTTCAGTCCTATGAATAAAATTAGCTTCTCTCACTACAAAATGTTCTCAGTGTTCATTCTACAACGAGAGACCTGAGAAGAGCGGGAGCATGATGAGCAGCTCATGGAGCGGGAAGTGTGATGGAGAACAAGCGTGCCATCTTTCTATTCATCTATCTATCTGGCCCTTCCTGGCCTTGTCAGGCGTTAACACTGTGTGTAATGGTGCATCATCAGCCAAATCCCTCTCCATTTAAAAAGACAATTTTATGGCTCTACAGCATCTGTTTATTACAAATACTGTATGGGTTTATTATGAGCCGAGACTTCATTTATTTCCAGCCTGACTCGTGTTGACGCATAGCCCCATTCTTACTCTTTCTCTCGCTCACTTTTCCCCTCTCTTATTCACCCTGAAATTGATTGACTGTTTAATTCGACATTTAGCAGCTCATGGAGAGTTTGGCTATCTCTATAGTTCTCTCAAGGTCTCCAGCAGTTTTCTGCTGCTCAATATTTCTGCTCACTGGAAGCGCGTCAATACCCACAATTCCTCCCGCTCTCCTCACCTTTGAGCTCGCGCAGTCTGACCACTCTTGAATTACACCTTAACGGAATTTGTGTGCTCACCGGACCAACAAATTAACTCATTTGGAATAAGTGTTATGGCATATTACACAGAAATAATACACAGACTACCCATTAACCACGTGTGAGTATGTGTCCGTGCACTCATTTAAAGCTCGACCTCATCCTGCCTAATCTTTTTCTTCAATATGAAAGCGCACAATTGTGTATTGAAGTCATATTTTACACTGATGGCTCACCTCTCTTGAACTATCAGGTTGTTTGAGTGGGTGAATGTGATTGGCACACTGGTGGAGGAGTATCTTCTCTTCTTGTTGGTGTGTTTGAGGTGTTTGTTGCAGTTATTCTTCACAGTTGGACACACAAGATCGATGGGAGAAAAGTGGCTCCCCGAGTTCACGCTGGGATGAACTGGTTCAGAGTAATGGGCAACCACAAAACATTGATCGCCACAATTTAGCAAAATTTAGCAGCATCAACTTGTGGTTCATTGAAAGGGTAAAATGTTATTGTTTTGAATTTTTATGCTTTTTGGTATGTATTATTTAAAAGACTTTGTGCTCTATTTTGTTGATGCACTTTAATGCACGTTCATTTATTTAGAAATAGTTTCAAAAATCTAAATATGTATTTTACAATATATTTTGTTCTGAAGAAGAAAGAATAGTTACAGGTTTGGAATTACAGGAATTTTCATTTCATTTTGGGTGAAATGTCCACATGATTGTTAGTGGAGTTTTCTTCAGTGTGTGGGTGTGATTTGCTATTTTCTAGCTGATTTAAAATGATTGTTATTGGAGGGGTAATTTAAAAAGAAAGAAAGAAAGTCACATTTTATAAAATAAAAAGTTTCAATTGTGGTGTGTCTCAGTTCTGACTAAAAAGCATCTGATTGGACAAAAATCAGTTTCTGAATCAATTATTTTTGTTTCTCATTCCTGAAAGAGAAAAAAAAAAACATTTGAAATATATAGAATACCATTCAAAAAAATCATTTTTTTTTGTTTTTTTTTGAATGTTTTTTATTTTGGTCTCTTTTGCTGAATTTTTTTTGTATTTATTTGATGTAAAAAAGAGCAATATTGTGAAATAATATTACAATTTAAAATAACTGATTTTTTTTTTTAATATATTTAAAAAAGTAATTTATTCCTGTGATGCAAAGCTGAATTTTCAGCAGCCATTACTCCAGGCTTCTGTATTACATGATCCTTCAGAAATCATTCTGATATGCTGATTTGCTGCTCAAGAAACATTGCTTATTAGTATCATAATACTGTGGATAACAGTAATTGAAATGGAAATATTGTGTAGCATTAGAAATGTCTGTCATTTTTCATCAGATTAATGCATCCTTGCTGAATAAAAGTAGTGATTTCTTTAATTAAAAACAAAAAAAATCCTACAGACCCCAAACATTTGAACTGTAGTTTATACTGTATTTGCTAAAGAATAATTGCAGGATATTGTATGGTCACTTTAAAAAGCTGAACTCCAGACAATACATAGTGATGTATGAATGTTCCATGTTGTTAGTACACAGTATGATGCCAGAGTGTGAATTTGGGGAAAGTTACACCTCAAACGAGGGACATAAAGCCCTTGCGTCTCCTCTTCCAGGAAGCCAAGGCACTTGAAAATGATTGAGGGGAACGTCTTGTTACACAGGCCTGAGTCACAGGTATCTTATTAGAGAAGTGACCCATCAGCTCACAGTATCACTGAGCCAAACAGAGAAAGAAATATATGGAATTCATTATTTTCTTACAGTGTGTGCCAAACTGTCACAACCTGTTCCTCAGGATCACGGGCTTAAACTAGCATGCAGCTCGCTTAGAAAATACTCTCCATTCACTCAGACAACATTCACACTTCCTGTCTGCTTATTAAGTCATCATCATCCTATGCTGCTCATTTGTATTGTCAGTTATGTAGTAAAAAAGGGAAGAGGGGAGTGTTTGGAAGAATTTGCAGCCTGCTTGTTTTTAACGAACCCAGCAACAGTTGCCATATGAATTGTACTTCTTGTCGCATTAAACTGACTGCCATTTTTCAATACAGTAGTTAGTGTGTGAATTAGGGACGTGCAAGACCACTGCTTTTCAAAACTGACCAATCAACTATCAATTTGTATAACTTATGGCCCTAGTTTAACATTTCTTGAATATTTTAACTTACTACACCATTTTTACCCTAGTATACTTAAGTAGTAGTTTTAAAAGAAAATATAGTTTAAAATAATATACTTAACTGTGAGCTGAAAGTAATGTTTTTAGACACTTAATTGCTTGTTGTGTACAATTAAATGATTCAGTTATATTAAATGCAAATAGTTAAACTTAAGGTTGCTTTTTGACCAACTTGGTTAGAACTTAAGGACATCAATAAATGTAATTTCATAATTACTTCTATTGTCTTCAAAATATGCAAATGTACTGACAAGCATCCAGGGTTACTATAGTTAAAAAATATATATATATTAAATCATAAAAAATAAGCCTTTTTGTTACTTATAAATCAACTGAAATAAAATATTTTTTACAATTTTATTACAGTCTTAGTTATAGTACATACATGTAGTATATGCATGTTTATATATAAAAAAACAATGACAATGACAACATGACAAAAAATGCACAACAAAATTAACTAAAATTAAAAATTTATATATAAAAACAAAAACTAAGATTTTCTCAATTATACTTAAATGACAAATGCAAGCATGTATGATAAACTAATATATACTTTAATGTTGTAATTTCATGCATTTAAAAAGTTTTTAGTTTGCATGATAGAACTAGGTTAAATATTCAGCATGATTTACCCACACCATAGAACATTTTCCCTTTGCTGTGAGCAGAACATAGCGAAATGCAGCAATTGTTATGCTCTGATTTTGGTTCAGCAAGAATCCAGGATCATGGCCTAATCCATGTCCATGGTTCTTGCCTCAATAATGAATAATCAGTCGTGAATTTACAATTGCTTTATTTGTGACTGGGGAACAATAAGAAAAGGACTAGCATGGTAAAACGGATAAATGAAGATGGTACAATTCTACACTGCAGTCATTGGGTGGGGATCCTTGATGTTTTGATGATCTTTCATTGATGTTGCCAGTGAGACACCTTATCCGATGTCAATCAGATCCCAGTTTAAGGATTTAGGATTGACTCGACTTGCATTTCCCAGTCCCTGGCTATATTCAGCTGGCCTGCGTCAAGGGACAGGCACTTAGCCCGCTTTTTCTCCCCTTCCCTAAGGACTGCCGTTTTGGTAAGGTATTCTTGGCATTTTGGGGGATGGCGTTTGTTGACACTCTCTTGGTCTCTATTGCTGCCACCAAGCACTTCAGTACTTGATTGTGGCACCATGTGTACCTTCCCTGTGTCAGGCTGGTCTTACAACCCACCAGGATATGTCTGAGGTTTGCTGGAGCTGTATACAGGTGGCAGGCTGGGTCTTGTCCACACCATACATGCAAGCACATCATATGTGGCTCTCACGATAAAACTTAGCCTGTTGGTTTCCATGCTCCACAGCTCACTCCACAGCTCAGCTCACAACAGTAACTCAATTGATCTAAACATTTCTGAGAGCGTTTTGCTGTGCAAACAGTCTAACATCTAATGCTATTAGCATGTTAAAGCACTGTAGCTAAATATGTCAAAGCCAAACAAAAACATAAAAACATTTTTTTTTAGACTGCCATGCACAGTGAGTTCATATTGAATGAACAGGCTAAGATGAGCTTTAACGAATGCGGTTTTGCTGTGACATTGCGATTTTTGGCTGTTATTTAAAAAAATTCTAAACCAGTTAAATGGCTCATTTCTCCAGATTCTTGTCAAAACATTTCTCTTCCCCTCCCTGCTCTCTCTTTCTCTGTATTGCTCCATTGAGCTGACATGTCAGTGCATTATGATTGCCTTCCTGTTCTATTAGATTTCTGATGAGTATTTTCGGCTGTGTTCTAGTGGCATTTCTAATCTCACCCACAAACTGTGGAAGGCGGTTCACCAGGGCTCTGTGTCTCGAACATGGTGTTTTGTTTCTAAACAGAAATGGAAAAAGGAGGGAAACTTTCTTTGCTAACATGAAAATAAGCCTATATCAGTGTCAACATACTTACAGTTCATAATTAGCCCCTTCCTGCATCAAATTTAGCAAAAGAGCTGAAGCATGCAGAAAACAGCACTTAGATACACCTTATCCTGAAACAAAACCATTCAGATGCTGTTAAATAGTTTTTTTTTTTTTTTTTTTCTCGGTCTAGTCCCGTCAGTGCATTGCGGCTGTGTTGTGCCTACTATGGACTTTATTTACACTGATCCCTAAAACAAGTATGCTATCATTTTATTGGTCAGCAGAAATGGTTTCTCTACACTCCAAGCCAAGATAGTGGTCTGTATAACATTATGTAGTGACTGAATTGTGGATAATGTTGCATAAATACAATGTTTCTTTTTTTCTTCTTTATCTGGTGTTTTATTTTTAGATTTATTTGGTACCACAAAGTTTTTAAAGAAAAATGAAAAATAAGTTTGAAAATTCCACCAGATTGATTGATTGGCATCACATATTATGCAATATTTTTATTGTCATAAAAAATGTCCAATTTTACATTTGCATAAATACTGTAAACTATTATTATTATTAGTGTTGTTGTTGTTGTTGTTGTTGTTGCCATATAGTTTTTGTTTGGCCATTATAGAACTATCATGAATTAATGAATTAATAAATTAATAAAATGGTTATATAATAATGATAATAATAATTATTATTTTATTTATACAAAATGTAAAACTGGATAGTTGTTTACCAGTTATAACTGTCAAGTATATAAGAATGAATGGATGGATGGATGGATGCATACAAACAAACAAACAAACATTCTAAGATCAAATGTGAACTGCCGTGGACTATTTTCATTTCAGTGGGGAAAATAAAGTTGCCTTTGCTCCCAAAAGTGAAAATGGGTCATATAAAACATAAAGTAGGTACTTCTTTAAATGTCATTACTCTGTGAAAAGGAGTAGACCTGTCGTCACCCCCCATCATAACCTGTCTGTTTACCCAGACGATAAAGCCACTTCTGTGTTCAGTATATGCCATCTCCAAATGTATCAGATAATAAGCCAGCATGCATTCTATTAGTTTAATATGTGCGCTTATGAATCATTGTGGCCCATAACTGTCTGAATAAACTGCTCCTGGAATATACACTGTAAAAAAAATTAAGCCAGTACAACAAAAAAAAACTTGGTACTAATTTCCCTTAGCTTTTTCTTGTTCACTCAACTTTTGTAAAAAACAGTTATACTGACTGAATTTGAGTTGTCAGTCATACAAAAAAATAAAAATAATATTTAATTGGGTTAACTTAAGATTGTTAGTTTTGTGGAGAGGTGCAACTGTTTTTTAACAAACCTTTTTAAGTTGAGCCAATTCAACATTTTTGGTCTGTAGAACTCAATGTCTGAAGTTGAGTGAACAAAAAAATACTATTGGAAATTGGTACCAAGTAATAATATGTCACGACTGGAAACTACAATAACATTGCCCAAGTCAAAAACTGAAAACAGTGAGTCAATGTTAACAAAATATTTATTCATGTTGAAGGCATATAGTGTAATTGTAATTTGCAACACTGCAAATTGAAATACTGCAATACTGTAACACAGTAAAACAGTTTTACAAAACTCTGCCAATGAACATATGAGTAACACAAACTTTCCAAATTTAAAACCCCATCTATCTACAAAGCAATGACTCACCTAAACATGAAACATTTTAATATCAAATAAATCAACAAATAGCCTATCAAGTAAACGAATAAGCATTTGGCTTTTTAGAGAATTCAACCCAGTACTAAATTTAAAATATTTAACCCAAAGCGATTCAACAATGCAATTTTAAATACTGCAATACTGCAAGTAAAATTAAACACTGCTGTTAAAACAGTATTACAAAGCACTAACACTGAATATGAAATGTGACTAAACAGTAGCATATGAGGAACACAAAATTTCAATCAAAAAACAAAGTAAACGAATAAGCATTTTTACTTTTCAATTTTTAAGACTTATAGTCTTAAATTCTCGAAATTTCACCATTACACAATATACAGTAACATCCTAACAAACACCATCATTATGCCAAATGTACCCACCAACACTAAAAGCATCTTAAACTCCCTATACAGTAAGTAGCTTATTTTTCAGGGACTGAACTCTGTTGGTGCACTTTTCTCCCAATCCCACAAAGATGTTCTGTACTGCCTCAAATGTGTATTTTAGTCCTTTTGAATACTCAATGTTCAGTGCATAGAGAAGTCCAAAGAGTACCATGAAAGCAGTAGGAAAGTCAGGTAGGTCCTCCATGACCACAGTTCCCTCCAGGATGATGCTGTAGTTTAGACATTTCTTTTCTGTCTGTGAGATATCGTCCTCCATGACTTCAAGGATGCCCAGTTTCACTCCTCTTGTGTAGGTCTCCTCCAAATCAGTGTCCTATGAATTATATATATTTCATGAATAATGGTTGTGCATGTGCGCAAATATAAAAAAAAAAAAAAAAAAAAAAAAAAATTGTGCATATATACAAATCTAAAATTAAAACATGGCACTGTGGCAAGCAGGACAAGGCTAAGAGCCGTGGGAACAAACTCACCTGCGTGGCACACCTGTCTCATGTCGCACAGAAGGAGGTCCGGATGAATCAAAGGAGGAGCGGCAAGAAAAGTGAAGACCAGGCCTGGACTATTTACGTTATGTTTTATTTATGTGTGTCTGGCAGTCGTCCGTGAGGGGCTGCTGTTTTAATTTTATTTTGTGTTTGTTTATTTTATATGATTAAAGTTCCATTTGAACCGGCAAATGTTCAAAACTTTAATTATAAATAAACACAAAACGACAGTAAAAGCGGCAGCCCCCCACAGAGGACTGTGTATCGTACTGCTTGCCACAGGCACAGTATGTGCTAACCTGATGTAAATACTTGATGAAAACAAGCCACATGGAAACCATGTCAGCACCTTTATTAAATATATCCACACATTTCATAAAATAACAGTGATCAATGGAAATATGACATGAAACAAAAGCTAAAAACTTACCAGGCAAGTCTTTGATATTGCATCTCGCTCTCTGAGGTACAAGGGGAGTCCCCGTAGAGCTGTAGCGTGTCTGTGTGATAAGATGTCTGTTGTCTAAGGGAGATAAATAATTGAAATTATGATTTACTTCTGCATGATTCCTTACAGATCATTTAAAGAGACTTAAAGAGGGTGTCACTGAAAATGTATTAGGGATGGTCAAAGGGTCAGAAATGGCAAAAAAAAAATCTACAAAAAACTGACAGCAAAAATGTTATCTACTTCCACAATCTTTTGAAATTAGTGGTTATATCTTTGTATAGTAATATTTTTTAGTTCATGATGTTTTTTATTTCATGTTTGGGTTCTCAAAAAGATTAAATAATTATCACAAAATATTTAAAGATATAACCCCTTTTTTCAAAAAAAAAAAAAAAAAAATCAAAAGTATAGAAATCATACCTGCTCATCAAAATGGTCCAGGATCCTTTTCATGTCATCTCCAAGGTCTTTAATATTTGAACGATACATTTTGATGAGGGCATTGCTATATTTGTTAAGAACTGTCATGAAAGCCGTTTTAAGGTCCACACAAGTGATCCTTTGGAACTCTGCACAAACCTGAGGAAGTGAAAGGATAAAAATCTGTGAACAATAAAATCTATACACAATCAGGACAAAATAATGTACAGGCAAATTGTAACTTACTTGCTCCTCCAAAAAGAGGCCAGGCCAATCTTTCTTTGATGACAGAGACCAAGGGTTGCTCATTGACTATTTCTTTTCTCCTGAGAGGGAATGTAGTTTGCATTTTGGTGTTCAGTTTTGTCATGTCCATGTTCCTTTTCTTGACTTCAAGCTCAAGCTCTTCCCTTTGATGTTCCAATGCAGCATCATCTAAACCAACAGGATTGTCTGGAAGGAAGTTGATTTCTGATCTTCTTGGTTTCTTATGGGGTACTCTTGAACCATCATCTCTTTTATTGTCAAGCTCACTACATCCAGCATTGCGTAATTTTTGTCTGTAATTCCCCATTTTAAATTTTAAGCTCATCTTCCAGCCTTTGCATCCTGTGTCACAGCCAAGTTCCCTTAGACATGGATGTCTGGAAACTAACGCAAGTGCCACCTGCTCAATTTCAGAATCACTTGGGAAAGCTTTAAAGGAGTACATTGTTTCTGCCAACTTCTCCAGTATTTCGATCTTGATGTCTCGTGTAACATCAATGGTAGTGTTCTGTTTTTCATAGACTTCATTAGCTTTTCTCAGTCTGAACTCTACATCATAGGAGAAATTTGGAATTAGGAAAACACGTGGCCAGCGCTCTTCCTGATTTGGAATTAGGAAAACGCGTGGCCATTGGTTGAGATGCTTGCTGTGTCTAGGGTAAAATCAGTCTCAGACCCTGTGCTTTCATTTCTTGTGGGTTCTGCTACTGCTGCAGTTTCCCAGATAATCTTCAGTGTGACCTTTTCAGATGGAAGTTCTTCTATGTTACTTAAATTGCAGAGCTGACCATCAAAATCGGGGTCCTCATACTGGATCACAAAGTTTTGATCAATTTTCAGTTTGTCACAAAGAATTTCTTTGAGCTCATCTACTGATGATGGCACTTTGGGGAGTGTCAGCTTTTTTATGCACTCTGGATTCACAATCACTCACAGCAATTGGGGAGTGTCAGCTTTTTTATGTATTCTGTTTAGTGATTAACATTCTCTTGATAAACTGTGTACTCATGTTAATGCTGCTTGCAATCCAAATTGGAAAAATGCAAACTTTAATGTAACAAAAAAACATTTAGGCGACACCATGAGATTTCCCCCGATACTGTAGGCTGCAAGTGGGTAGAAGTCATTTAAATCCTTCAGCTCAGCAATAATAAGATCCTCGTATGGAAGTTCTTCAACCTTTAAGGCATGAACATGTTCAACATACCAAGAAGAAAATCTCTCCAGCACAAAAGAAGCCTGACTGTCAACTAACAAAATGCAGTGGATCTTTGCAAATTCTGGCAAGCCGCCACAGTGTCCAACAGACACCATCATACCTTTGGAGTATGAGGTCCCATGCAATTCAGTGTTTGATGCAAGAGATACAGTGTTAAGGTGAGCATATTTTTTTCTCAACAGCTGTTTTCACCTTTCTTTCTAGAGAGGACACCTTCACAACTTTTACTTTGTCAACATGAATGGATTGTTTTGGAAAAATCTGGGAGACTGCATGACATGTGCAACCATAAGTTGGTGCTGGGTGGACAATGTCTGCAATATGTTTTTGAAATTGTGCACGTTATGGACCACACGCTTGAAGAAACTGTTTTGCCTCAAAGCGCATTGTCCAGAACTCCACACAAGGACCAAAATGGCATATGAGGCTTGGGTAGTGTTCCAGAAAATGGTGTTTTTGGTTTCAATTTTTCATTTGGAAACACTTCAGTAAAAAGGTGGCGATGGTCAGATATTTTAGTCTCCAGGTAGCAAAGACTGTCCTCTGAAAAACTTGGGTGAAACAACAAGCTCCACTGTATCTTTAAGATCCATCAACAGTTGCCATGCCTTCTTAGTTTCTGGAATAATTTTGCCAATCATGAGTGGTATGAGCCTAATGAGTGTCCAATTTTCGTATCCATTTCCACCAATGTTTTTTTTTTCAAGAAGAAAGTTTTGGGTATTTTTTTGAGGGCGGTTCACCTTGTCAGAGAAACAGTAAGGGAAAGACTGAATTACATTGTTCAACAGGTCAAGGGTAAAGAACTTAGCAGCTATTAGCTTCTGGAGACACAAAGACAACTCATACGGCACAATTCCTTCAAACAAATCGTGCATCTGGAGGAAATCCATAGGTCACAGTTAAATGTAGCTTGCACCGTTGTTTTATCAGAATTTGTGTGGACCCTATATAAATGAGTTTTCAACGCACCTGGTGTATTGAAAGAGCAGACACACTCAGGGTACAGGCACAACAATGGTTCAGGTCAGCCTGGGCGCCAGTGCTTTAGCTTGTAGTGCCTCAGCAGCAGATTTTGACTGGCACAATTGTATTTACAGTTTCTACACTGCATGAAGTTTGTCTCAAGGTAGATCTGTTTAAGAAAAGAAAGAAAAAAACAGGTTCATAAAAGGCAAATTAATGAATGAACAATGAAATAGACAATGAATTTATACCTATACTTTTTATTTTTTTAGTGCTGCGCATTGGCCCTCCAGGGCAAGATTTGAGGAACCCTGGAACTGCTTCACATATATTTTCGAAAATCATTATCTCCTCAGAACTTTTCATCAATCAATCTACTACTGTTGGAGCAATTAATCAGAATTCTCGGTTGCCCTTCAGTGCTGTATTAGCAGCAGATGGAGACCCAGGTAATCTGCCTAGCAACAGAATGTGCACGACTTCAGAAATGTTACTTTGCAGCAAAATCCATCGCAACAAAATATGATAACTTAAATATTTTACGTAACGTTAAAAAGGGTTAAAAATAAAGCTAGATTTAAACATTCAGTAATGTTGATAACTTACAAAGTAAAGTTTGTGGTGTCTCTACTTTTCCTAATTAACTAATATCAACTATTTCAGAAGTAAAGTAAAACAAAACCAAATAAAAGCACTCACCATAAATATTCCTCTGGATTATAATCGCCCACGTGCTGCCTTGTCTTTCAATGAGATTTTTCTTCGGCCGCCTGATGAACACGTCTTCTCAAGTTGATTTTCCCGCATTAAAAAGTGAACGTTGACTCACAGCAAGGTTGCGCAAAGGTCACGTACTGAGGGGCGTGGTTTAGCACGAGAAAAAAAAATAGCGTTTGTCGGAAAACATGCTGCTAATTCTTTTTAAAAGTATGTTTTATTTAAATGTAACAATTCAAAAAAATAAATAAATAAATAACTCTTCCCTAGGCTAATTGTGTTCTGTTCTGTCTGTACAGCGTATTACGCAAACTAGTGAGATGAGAGCATTGGCGCCCACTCCTGTTGTTAACGAACTTCACAGTAACGAACTTCACAGTAAAAGTCTTCCTCCAACATATTAATGCTGCCTTCACGTGCTATCTTTATTTTCCTCTCGCTTTTGAAATCGTGATTTTGACTTGAGAGGGCGTTCATTTCCATTTTTCTTCTTATTATTTTTTTTTTAAGAAAGTAGTATTTATCAGAATTCATCAGTATTTATCAGAAAGCACGTGAAGACAGCATAATTTCCAGGGTTCACAATATACTGATGTGCACAATTTCTTACTACTACTACTACTACTACTACTACTACTACTACTAATAATAATAATACATTATTATTGTACATTGTGTTTTCAATATATTGTTATTTATATTGTTGTTATTATTTTTCTGTACAATATATTATTATTCATACAGTGGCCATGATTTAATTGATAATGTCAATAATATATATATATATATATATATATATATATATATATATATATATATAAACATATATAAACACTATTTTTATTTTACAATAATGTTATTTTACAGTTAAACATTAGGGTCATTTAAGTTATTTAAAAAAAATAAAAATAAATAACTAAACCATTTTTCTACTCTGTTGTGTTCTGTCCCATGAACAAATGGTTGCATTTTTATTTTCCAAAATTAGTATTTGCTAGTGGGAGGGCAGTTTATAACTTAACTTAAATAAATAAGTTGGCAGAAGTTTTTTAGGATGAACTTGCAAAACCTTGTTCACAAAACTAAACTTTTTAAGTTTATGGAAAGAAACTTGGTTTAGGTTGAATAAATGTATTAAACATAGTTATACTGACTTTTCCATAGATTTTTGCTGAGCCAACACAACAAAACCAGTAATTTGAACCTTTTTCAAGTTGGGTTTTTTACAGTGTATTCAAGTTAGTTTTATTATGGTGGTGTGTCTGTGTTGGAAATGAGCTACAGTTCTTTGCCTGAGTTTTACCATGGTCGTTTTAGTTTAATTGAATCTTGGTCATCACCGTTTAGGGCAGGATTGATTGTTGTGGTTGTCGTTCCAGCTCATGGAGCCAAAGTCAGGCATAATCTCCACCACACTGTGATCTTCTTTAGAAAGTCATGAGATGCTGAAAAGCCTCAAAGAAGTGACAGTGGGGCATCACATCTGTTGTCACAGCATCTGGCACACATCTCTGGAATAAAAGCTGTCAGGCTTTTCTTTTTTTCTCCCAATAACTTAGAATGCTCTTAAGCCAGGTGAAAAAAGGAAAAAAGAAAAAAAAAGAGACGCAGGCAAACCTTTTCAGGCATATTGTCTCAAGAGAAGAGACTGCAAAAAAGAATATTTTTTCATGCGTATTACCTGAATGTCGAATACCAATGCTATGGAAGAGTCCAGAAGGAGATTGTGTGTTTGCTGTGCCCAACGCACAGACAGAGATAATGAAAAGTTTTCCGGTCTTTTCCATTACCCCAGCAGAGAGAGAGGGAAAATGAGATATGCACTTTCGTGACATCCAAATGGTATAGTGTGTGAAATGGGGTCTGTAGCCAGGTGATGGAATTCATAATGTTTTTTCAGAGATGAAAAGCGTGGGGTGTGTGTGTGAGAGAGAGAGAGAGAGAGAGAGAGAGAGAGAGAGAGAGAGAAAGAGAGAGAGAGAGAGAGTATTTCAGGTGGCAGATGATGTTCTGTGATAACAGAGGTATGAAAATCTCTTTCAGCTTTGTTCAGCCACTCTCTGAAGTTGGAGTCTCTCTGGTCACTTGTAAGATACCCCGAGGCCCGAATGTCATCCCATCCCTCTGCCCTCTGAGTCACATTTGGAAAGAACAGAGTAAAATACTGCTGCATTTAATGGCTGACAGCTAAGTTAAAAAGCCACAGTCTGGGATTCGGCGGCGGCTGGGGAATGCTGCTGATGAAGAGGGTACAACAGAAGAGATTTGACATTAAAGCCCTATTCATGAGAAGTGACAGTCATGGACTCCAGCTCTCAAACTGAGTGGAGGCTGTTCGAGACCCTGTCAATTATATTCAGTAATAACACAGACAGTCACAGACAAGCCTGATTCCTCTGTAGAATATACAATGAGCCTTGAGGAAACCAAAGCAAAGTCTGTGCCCAGGTTATTATCTTTAACCAAAGTTATTATGAAGATGAAAACTAGCAGTGAAAAAAAAAAGTCAGACGGGAGTTTCCAAAAGATATCAGACATTCATAAAGACTTTCAATATTTAAAAAATTGAATTATATATAATTGATCATTTTTTATGTCATAAAAGTAGTCCATACAAAACAGAAAATAACAAAATACTGTAAAAGAGTGCTATTTATTTATATAAAATTACTATCATTTTCATATTTTTAATTAATGATGGATGGTCTGATTTATTTAATATCTCGAGCCTGATTGTTGACCATCAGTGTATTGTCAAAAAGAGCTGAATGAATAAAAAAAAAAAAAAAAAAAGATTTAAAAAATACTGTTAAATGTTTCGGCAATAGCAAATTTATAGCATAATTTATTATCGATAATTACAGTGTGCTTGTGTTGTTGTGCATTTAAAAAATGAATCTTGAACTTGAAATTCGAATGTAATTGAATATTATTTTAAACATGATGCCATTTCTGATCACTTGTGGTTTGTTTTCATTATAGGCGGATTACAAAAATGATGAAAACGACAACTAATGGCCAAGTTTTAAACTAATTTACATTGCAAAAATTCAATATGTTCCTCCAAGCATTATTTTGAATATTATTGTGGTAGTCCAGGAATGTTATCTGGTGGAGACATGGATACTTGGAAACCGGCGATAGTAACTTCTCCACCGTTGTTCAGGCATTGTATAAGTCGGATGTGATGGTGGATTGGTCGATGTGGTATTTGTCCCGGCCTTCCTCCACTGTGATTGAATGGCTGTTAAACAGTGGCGAGCACTGCATTTTTTGAAAACATATTCCAACTCTTGGTGACCAGAATAAAAATGCTCCCTTTGCAAACAAGTGGACACACATCCTTATGCAGGAAAGTATTGCCTCGCAAATCGATAATGCAGAACAAAGATTATTCCGACAATATAAAAAATGGTCCCGGTTGCCATCATCAGCCATTTACGTGCTAATGTTATTGAATGAGTCTCTGTTACACTCTGTCACCTGAGACAGCATTGATTACAGCTTAGCTCTGCCTACAGTCTGCTGGAGTGACTAATAGGGCTTGCTTTAAAAGATACATTTTCATGAGGAGGCTAAAGAGACATTTGTGGGGACATAGTTCCATCACAGGTTATTTGAGAAATTTGCCTCCATTTCATACATTTGATTTCGGGAGAAAGGTTTGCGTTTGAAATGCTTGCTCAGAGGAACATTTTTTCATTTCTTCTCAGTGCCGCTCCTGTAACAGCACAAAGGTTGTTTGAATTTCAAATGAAGCTACCCCTAAAGTACATAACTCTGTCCTTATTCCATCAATCAGAATGTGGGAAGTTCATGCTAAATGCTAATGAGCAGCGGGCTCTTGCTTTTCGAAAACCAAACGCAAAGGCGTCACCTTACGAATGTCCACAGGTTTTCTACTTGCATTGTATCTTCTGTCTCCCTGCTGTCATTGTATTTTGATAGGCTCATTATTTAATAAAATTTGTGAAAATATGCTGCACCCAGTTCCCATCTCTGGGACTTTTCCACCTGTGCCGATGTGGTCGCGCTAAATCAAATACCCTGAGCTGAATTACCTTTTAATAGTCACATCTTTTGACTCCTTTTAGCCGCTCGCTCACTCACAGCCATCCGTTCTCAATTTCTTCTCACATTACCCTCCATTATGCCATCTAAATTACATTTCATGATTATTTTATGCAGAGCACGTGCATGTAATTTTAGAGGTAAAATAATAAATGCCGCAGAATATTTGTGCATTTTCCCTCCCTTTTCCCATTTTAGTGATTGTATTTATTTCCTGTTTTTTTTTATTTATTATTAGTATTGTGGTTGTTTTCCTGTAATTATTCTAATGCGCTGTTGTCTGTGTTAGCATCTGCCATTCACCTGCAATAGCGCAGGTTACCATCTATGGTTAGGCCTTAATTAGCTCCCTAAAAAGGAAAATGCCATCACACACCTAATTGCTTCTGTTATGCGTTCATTAAAAATGCTCAACAGAGCACGATATTGAAAAAATAATTGCAAAGGTTAGCAGGAGCATTTGTTATCAGTGGTGTTAGCCGCATTGAATCATTTGCGGTATTTTCTCTTGGAATGTAGCCATCTAGATTTAATGCTTGTGCCTCGCACTCATAAACAAACGTGGGTAAACAAGGCAGCCTGCGGAAAAAGTTGGCACTCGTGTAGCGTCCTGCTCTTCCTTATTAAATCAGCGGTGTATTGGGATCTGGGCTGCTTAGTCTGTTCATCTGTTTCTTTATTGCACGTGTCAGGGTGAGACAGACTTTAAATGAACATAAATGCTAATGATTTCGAGTAAAAAAAAAAAAAAGAAAAGCTAAAAATGTCGTCCAAGGGGATTAGTGTATCATAAACTATTGACTTTTTTATATAACCTACTGTTTAAAAAATTGGAAGTTTTTTTAATGTTTATAAAGAAGTCTCTTATGTTCACCAAGCCTGCATTTATTTAATTAAAAATACAGTAAAACAGTAATATTGGGAAATATTATCATCATTTCAAAAAAGCTGAATTTTTTGCAGCCATGACTTAATCTTCAGTCTCACATGATCCTTCAGAAATCGGTGTAATAGGTTGATTTGGATAAACAAAAAAACAAAAAAAAGAATGAAATGAAACCTGTGATAAAATTCATGCATTGATGAGTAGAAAGTACAAAAGATCAGCATTTTCTTTCAGAAATCGGTGTAATAGGTTGTCTTTACTGACTTTTTTTTTAAATTTTTTGTATAGTTGATGTATAATTGTTGTATTTTATTTCTAATTTCTTTCCTAAATAAAGAAATAAAATACTGACCCCAAACTTTTGAACACTAGCGTACAACACAAAAAGAAATGTTTTTGAAGAATATATTGTTTGCTATTTTCCATGCAATTATAGTCAGTGACAATTAGACAATCAGTAAAAAATGACACAAAACACCATAAAACTGGTCTTAATAAGGGTTCTAGAGATCATTTATTTTGGTTTTATATTCAACTGTGACCTTTTGAATAAAGCTGACTCGAATTATATGCTTTTTTAAATCTGCCGTACCTTAGTCCATATTACAGTGACCTAAAGAAAGGACTATTTTCTGGGTCAGAAAAAAATGGTTAAGTTCAGTTTCTCAGTCTTTGTCTCCCATGTAAGCATGACTGACCTTCAAAGCTGCATGAGAGAGATGAAAAAGAAAAACTGGAGAATGAAAGAGCAGAGCACTGTTTACTTTCCTCATCTCTTTCCATGTCAGGGTTAGCAGATCAGTAAGGCCTGAATCCCCCAGAGCTGGCTGTCTCACAGCCTCTGTACCTATCTGACTAATTACCCATAAGGCCCTGTGCTCAGGACTGTGATGTCTTTCTGTGACCATGGCAACTGTGGCTGAGAAGTTGTTTTAGGATGATGCAAAGACAGTTCTATGTGTGTAGGTTTTTCTATCAAAGACTTAAGCACATGAAATATGAATTATCCAAATAATTGCATATGCACAGTTGTTACTTTCCTCATGAGATTCGTGCAACCTGTTTTTGTGCTTGTTGGCTTCTTTTTTTGTTTGTTTTGGTTTTGTTCTTTCTTGCATCCTACTCTTTTTTCCCCATCCCTTTGTTCTGCAGTATACCTTGCTTTCGTTAGGAGGGTTATGAAACTCGATTTTTCCAGCACTTAATAACTGTCACTTTATTCTGACAAAACTTTACTGACAGAAATAGCGACTCTTATAGTAGCTCATATTTAGACATCTTTAAAGCAATATTCCAGGTTTAATACAAGTTAATCTCAATCAACAGCACTTGTCATTGTAGTAATGTTGATTACCATAAAACTTATTTCCACTTGTTCTTTCTTTTCTTCTTCTTATTCTTCAAGAAGTCCAGATTATAGCGAGGCATTTACAATGGAAGAGAATGGGGCCGATTCATAAACATTAAAATACTCAGTAATATAGCCACAAGATGTAAATAAAAAGCATGTAACATGATTTTAGCATTTAAAAAAAAAACATTTACTAACATTACTATCAATTATGTCCAATTTTATTTTACTTTATCCAATTGTAATTTTATTTTCTAACTGTACTGCCATCACAACACAACACATAAAACCCTAAAATGACTTTAAAAATAGCGAGAACAATCTTAGAGCTCAAATAATTTGGTAGCACTTTACAATAACCTCTCATTAGTTAACATTAGTTAATGTTAATTAACTTACAATGCACAGTTCACTTGTTACAGTGTATATCAATCTTTGTTAATGTTAGTTAATTAAAAAACTATTAATTTTAATTTCATGTTAGCTTAGGGCCATTAAATAATATTAACAGATACATATTAGTAAATGCTAAAATTAACATCAACTAGGATTAATTTGTGTTAACTAATGTTAACAAATGGAACCTTATTGTAAAGTCTTACCAATAATATGCAAGTTTTAACAGAATTAATCTAAGTGATTTTGTAAAAATTATTCTGCTTAATTTCTGCTTCCCTGTTCACTTTTATTGCGTCTCATCTTTTCCTTGATTTTTGCCTCTTTATTTTATTTGATTCTATTTTTTTAAGAAAACAAGGGACAAGTCAAAATTATTCCATAAATGCTATACCAGTTTGACTAATATTGAACCCAGAATTTCCCTTTAAGTCTGTGGATTATAGAGAAATGCCATTTGAGCTTGAAATCTTCTCCCTCTTAAGTGCTCTCAGGAAGATTTAAATAGCTAGATGTGTATGTTTAAGAGCTTGTCCTATTCATGTTATGCCCATGCATTTTTATAACAGCTTTCCGTCTGAAAGGTTCAACGTCCTTATGAATAATTTTTCCCAGGTTCAACTCTTGTATGAATAATGTATTGGAATTGCATGAGGTATTAGCCATTATAGTCAATGTTTAATACTTACTGTGTGTGTATGAGAGATATGTGCTATCAGTGCGATTTGTTTACACAAATGCCTGCTAGCACTTCACAGGCAGATTCGGCATTCATGAATTCTGAGTGATTCAGGGAGAGCAACATTCTCTCTCTCTCTCTCTCTCTCTCTCTCTCTCTCTCTCTCTCTCTCTCTCTCTCTCTCTCTCTCTCCTCTGTATGCACATGGTGTTGTTTATTGAGAAACAATTGCTCGGTTGCTGTAAGTGTAGCCTCTCTGAGTGGCATGTAATTTCTCAGTTTTCTACATGCATGAGCAGATGAAAATGTTTTCCGAAGCAGGCTGTTTTGCAGCGAAAAACACTCTCCAATGCTGTGGTCTCAGAATACAGTCTCTCTTTAGATTTCAAGTGTGAAATTGTATCCTAAAAACTTGCAGCAATTCATCTCTAAATGTATGATACGCTTAGCTACATTTATGCATTCAGATAGGTTAAATATTAAATTACAAAAATGTTATTGTCATTTTAATGCAGACATGTGGCTAATCCTAATTAAGTTCATGCATTATTCAGTATAAAATTAATTTAACATATAATTAATTAATTCACGATTTGTAGAGAGAGGTACTGAAAATGACTAGATCGAAACGGGGGTCAAACTCAAGAGGCCTGGTGCAAGTGTTCCCAAAACTCTTAGCTACAGGCCTGTTAACGACTTTCGAATTAACCATCAAGCCCCAGTTTAAAGGCTTGATCTGTGTATCTGCACTGATTTCAGCAGTCAGCAGCTGTACTACTACATACTGTAGATCACAGCTCCAGTCAAACATCTTTAAGCTTCTGCGACTTCATTTTATTACAGTGATTCAACACTTCACTGTGACTTGTGTATCTGTGCTGTTGTACACTTGGTATCTTTTCTATATTGGCATCCATTATTTTGAACTTCATGTCTCATACAGTTTTGAAATGACTTGAGGTTGGTTGAATTTTATATTTTGAGTGTACTGTTTCTTTAACTAGCCTTGAAGGGGTAAATCACAAGGGGTCCATAGATGATGACATTGTGTCTGTTGTCCACCTGGCATTTTTGCAATTTGCAATGCAATTTTCTCTACTATCGTTCAAAAATATGAGATTGGTAAGATTTTTTAAATGTCTTTAAAAGAAGTCTCTTATTCTCACCAAGACTGCATTTTTTGTTTAACAAATACAGTAAAAACAGTACTCTAAAATATTACAATTTGATAACTCTTTTCTATTTGACTGTATTTTAAAATGTAATTTATTCCTGTGATGGCAAAGCTGATTCGCTGCTCAAGAAAAAAATTGTATATATTTTTATGTAAACCGTGAAGCATTTTTAGTATATAGAATAGAGTGTTTGGAAGAATGGCATTTTTTGAAATGCAAACCATTTCTAACATTATAAATGTCTTTATTGGAACTCTTGATTAATTTAATGCATCATTGCTGAATAAAGTAATTCAGTTCTTAAAAATAAATATATAAATAAATAAATAAATAAATAAATAAATAAATAAATATCCAGGCTTAACATAAATCTAGCATGAAACTTTTTGAAGTTGTACTCCCAGGTTATGC